>NC_056734.1:893258380-893410880 GCF_019279795.1 Protopterus annectens
GGACAAAGTTGGGGTTATTCTGCAATAGCAAGGTGGTTCAAGGAGCAGTGGCAGTGGTGGTATCAGCTACTCACTCCCTTCCTTCTCTACTCAGTCCCGTTAGTGTCCACACTGGCAGTCAATCACAGGTCTTATGGGGTACAGTCAGAGCTTTATCTTTCTGTGCTATGAGGGCAGGGTATAGCAGTAACATTTTTTGAGGGGGTATTATCATAAAGTTGTTGCAGCGGCATTTTTTTTCTAAAGAGTAAAATACCACATTTTTAGAGCTGGATTGCAGACACCATGAATTTGTATGGAATAGCCACTTTTGGAGAATATGGGTGCCATTTGGGATGTTAATAACAGCTCTTAGGTTTGCAGTCATTAGTAAACGTGGTCAGCCATGGACCCTTGATGTTAGCAAAAGACTTCTGGTCCATGGGATCCAACCCTACTCAAGTCAATCTTCTGCTATGTCATTTGTCATTTCTTTTCTCTTCCTTTGCACTACCTGAATGCCAAGGTGTAGGGGAGAAACCTTTCATCTACTTATCTTGGCAAACAACTGGCAGCACATACACACACACACACACACACACACATATATATATATATATATATATGTATATATATATATATATATATATATATATATATATATATATATATATATACAATATGGATCAACACTAGTTCACTTCTCTGCATTTCTTTGGTGCATTTGCTATAAATGGAGAATGGAGACCTCCCCAAAAATCCCCATACATTCATAGAAGGTACCTGAGCTAATCCCTGGTGAGCCAGTTCTGTGAGGTGTACGGCTTTGATAGGCTCCATGGATTCTCTTTATCTGTCAAACAGATATTATAAAGTGCTTGACAGAACAATGGAGTATGCCCCAAATTACAGTCTGTAGTTCTCTGTTACTTCTGGGCTTAGATGTAAGGCAGTACAATATCAAGATTGTGATGCTGCTATAGACATAAGCTTAAATACAGCTACAGAATTTATTGCCATTGGTGTAAAGTACTGTCTGAGGTGATAATACTTTATAAGTAGATCTTACTCGGACTGCCATAAAAAGATTATTTGTCCAGCTGAGGTTGTATCTTGGTGTGTTCACTGACTGACTGTTTGTTTTTTTCCATGTTTTATTATATTTGATCTGCAGAAATTCTACTGTATTATGGATAAAACCAAAAAAAAATCACTGGTGCATTTCAGATGAAAAAAACTGTTAATTTCCATTCCTTGCTGCCTGAATGAAGAGCAGTGTCAGTGTTTTGACCCATGAGCACAGCTGTTGCTTAGTTACTTTAAGGAATTGTAGTGCCACTTGCGATATTAGCTTGATGCTTTACAGGCATCTGCTTACAGTGACTATACTGAAGCCTGACATTTTTGTACATGTAACAGTATTCAAATGAGTGGCCAGGAGATTTGACAGTCATTAGTTGAGGTTCCTATTTTATTTTTTTCTGTTCCAAGTGTTGTCATTTATGTATGTTACTTGTGCCACTCTGATAGCTTTGGGAACTTGTGTGGGAGAGAAAACATTTCACTTGTCAGCCAGTTGTGACAACATAAATTGAGACATGTGCACCTCAGAAGTATGACTCATAGCTTAGTAAGTGGAAAAAATGTACTAAATTGTTCTGGCAAAATGAAATAAAAAGCTTTCAAAAGCAAAGGAAATGCCAAAGGAAGGTGACTTAAGCTGATGGGCTATACTAAGATTAAATTTGTTTATAGCTGCGGACTGGGAGCATTGAGAAATTAATTGATTTGCCCTAGGTCACACAACAAACAAGTTACAGATGTGGTTTTCAAACCATGTTCTGATCTTTAGCAGAAAACGTTAAATCTCTGTACTACACTGACTCTGGTACAATAGCAGCAGCAGACAATAGCTTTTGTCCTTAACATCTTACAAAGTAACAAAAAAATGTGCATTTCTACTTGACATTGTATTTTGTTTCTTCTTCGGTATGTGTTACTGTTAATACAGTGGGTGAGTCGTAACAACAGTCACCATTTATCTGTGACCCCCTGTAGTACTTCCCATTCTAGGCAGACAATTATTCCTTGATAATCGCTCATTCTTTCCCACAGATGATTTGCAGCTAAACTTACTAGGCCACAGGGGACACTGGTAAGATAACATCTGGAAGACTAGGTCAGGAAAGGTTAAGCATGTTATAGATCCAGCAATTCTCATCTACCTTTCGCAAATTCCCTAATTAGTTTTGGAATTCAGTAGGAGTCAGTAACGGTACATTCTCTGTCTTTGGCCACAAAAAAGGGGACCATCTGACTGAGTATTATGAACCACACTACTTTTCTCACTTTTTGTATCTGACCGCTACTCTTCACCTAATGTCCTACCTTATCTGTAAGCATATTACCAAGACATTAAAGTACACTCAGTTACAGACTCAAAGTGCCTCTGTAAACCAGGTAGTTGTACGACTTATGTCACAATTGAGTTATACGTTATAAAACTTTAGAACATACTCTAGCAAAAATGTGAGTCAGGTTTGTGCTTATGAGACATAAAAATCCCTCTGTGATTGATTGATTGATAGTATTTCGTTTATTGCGATTTTAATATTGGACATGTAGCACAGTGTCTTATCTAGCACTGCTTTTTATGTTGATTATTTTCCTATAAAGCACTTAAAACCATAGAACATGGAAAACAAGCATTTGTCAGTATGTTGCCAAAGTGGTACAGCAGTGAAGCACATATGGCATATACTGTGTATTTTATTTGCAATTTGTTTACCAAGTCAGTGACCTGGTCTTATAACCCAAGTACTGGTGAGCACCATGATCTACATTATGTAAATAAAATATGCATTTGAAGACTATACAGTTGTATTATGTTTCACTGTTAATATTCAAATCCACATACATTCTGTACAAGCATAACCTATGAAGGAAAAAACAGACACATTTTTGTTGGTACACATATTTACAATAAATGGATTGTGCTGCAACATAAGCTAGGTTAGTGTTGACAAAGCTCTGGGCTTTACGTAGAGGAGAGTACAAAACTTTTTGCCAGCATCATGAAAGCAGGTACAATTGGCCTGTTTGTGTAGGTATTCATACAAGGCTGTTTTGAATAGTTCTTATGTTTGATTTTTTTTTATATCGTTAGGTAGGTAATTGCATACTACAGGTCATAGTCTGGAGAAGGCTTTTTCCTCCTATCGTAGTTTTGAAGTTAGAATAGGCCAGGGTAAGAAAGTCATTTTGGTTACTTCTTGGCATGTATGTGCATTTCCTAGTGAAAAGGGTTTTTTTAAGAGGGTTACACTACCCAAGTTAAATAATTTTAAATGAAAGGTAGATTGGAGCATAGCGGCTCTTTGTGTAATTGTTAACCGATTAATGTTTTTTAGTAGGCTGTAGTGATGTGTGCTCACATCTGCTTTTTTATTCTCTGTAATTTGTAAAGTATGAATGTTGTGGTGTTGTCAGGGAACATAGGCATAACAGCATCGGCCTCTTTTTCCATACTCCTGTTGACTATTAAAATCTTTAAGGTGCTAGAAGGGAGCCCTGAAATCTTATGTTGGGGTGTACTATGGTGCATAGGAAGAAACACTTTTTAAATGTGCGTGGGCAATGTCTTCCACAATTCTACTGACTAAAAATCCATAAAGTCGAGCAGAGACAGTCCTCTAATTTTAATTTGGAGTGAACTATGGCACAGAGTGATACAAACTCTTCAAATATGCATGGACAGTTTCTTCCACACCCCTACTATTAAAGCCCTGATGGCACTAGAAAGGAGTCCTCTAATCTTAAGTTGGAATGCAGTACGGGAGAAAAGCTCAAATATGTCAGGGTACTATGGTGTACTATAGTACACAGAGTAAAACTTTTCAAATATGCGTGGACAGCTACTTCCACACCCCTACTGACTATTAAAGCCAGGATAGCACTCGGAGTGAGTCCTCTAATCTTAATTTGGAGTGTGCTGTGGTACACAGGGAGAAAAAATCTTGAAGTAAGTGTGGGCAGCTTTGTCCACATCCCTGCTGACTCTTAAAGCGTGTCTTTTTCCACTGGAGTGATGGTGGAACAGGACAAAAAGCAGGAGTGACATTAGGTGGAACTAAGAGCATTCTAGATACATGGTACCAGATTTCAAACAGTCAGAAGAATAAAAGACAAATGAAGGAATAATATGTGCACCTGTCATAGCAATACGTTTATTAATTGGAGCTCTTCTGACTAGTTTGAAACAGTAGATGTGCCAAAGGCAATTGTTATTATTATTTTAAACAGCAAACAGTTTATTGTTGTTATAGGTTTAACTTTACAGTACTCATTAGCACCTGTGTGGTGTGGAATGTCTTCCTTGCATTCCAGAACATTTTCTGAAAAATCAACTTAAAACCATAACATAAACAAATGTCTGTATTTTGTGAACAGGAAAAGCTATTAAATCTTTGCAAATAGCAATGTTATCAGTAGAAAGTATTCTTTATAGTGATAACAGTCAGTGCATTGACAGTCTTTGCATAAATATTATAATATATTACAATGCACACAAACCCAGATTTTTTTTTTTTTGCTAAATTTTCTTAAGTAAATTGTCATCATCATCATCAGCCTCCTTTTTTCTCTTTTCTACATGGGGTCAGGGTATCATGTTAACTGTCGTCATCTCGCTCGATGGATTGCCACACTCCTGCCGCCTTTGATACTCATGCCTGACTTTCGCAGAAATTCTTTCACACAATCCATCCCCCTCTTTGCTGGATGTCCTTGTTTCCTCTTACCTTCTTCCTGTCTGTTCCAAATATTCCTCACCAGATTGTCTTCTGCTTTTCTGCACGTGTCCAAACCACCGTAATCTGGTCTCTTTGATCTTTTCTGCAATTGGAGCAACTTTGGCTTCTGCTCTTATGCTCTCATTTCTTCCTCTGTTCCACAGTGTGTATCCCATCACTCTTGATTTCCATCACCTCTAGCTTCTTCTTCTTCTGTTCTGCCTTTGCTGCTCAGTTTTCTGTACCATACAGTAGTACTGGTCACAGCACTGTCTTGGACACCTTACTTGTCAGCTTCTTTGGCATTCTTCTGTCATGGACTACACCTGAGACTCTATGCCAGTTGGCTGCAGCCTCTCTGATTCTAGCTTTGACCTCTTCTTTCAGACTTCCCTTCTCTTCAACCACCCTTCCCAGATATTAAAGCTGTTTACCTGTTCCACTATCGTCCCTTCTATCACAGTTCTCAGCATCTTCTGATTTCCCCAATTTGCTGCCATCACCACTGTCTTATCTGTGCTTAGTTTCATCCCATTCCATTCTTCTATCATTTGTGAAGTTCTTGCTCAGAGTCTGCCTGTAATGCTACATCATCTGCATACAGCAACTTTGTTGATCTGTCCCCACCGACCTGTTTGTTAATGTAATCAATCACCAGTATGAACAGCAGATGGCTCATAGATGAACCCTGTTACACACCCATTGCCACTGAGAACCCCTCTGTGAGGCCGTACACTGTTTGTATTTGAGTCATTGGGTCCTTGTACATAGCCTGCACTAATTCTACCAATGTTTATGGGACTTCGAACCACCACAGTACTTCCCAAATCAGCTTTCCTTGGATCTTGTTATATGCTTTCTCCATGTCTAGGAATACCCAGTTGAACTCTTACCTCATCTCTAGCTTCTTCTCAACTATCTTTCTCACTGCAAACATCGGGTCAGTTGTGCTGCATGCTTATCTGAATCCAAACTGCTCAGCTCCCATCTTACTTTCTGCTACTCTGCATATCCATTTATCACTCCGCTTCTCCAGAACTTTCATGCAGTATGATAGGAGTTTGATGCCTCTGTACTGCCCACAGTTGTGGATGTCATCTTTGTTCTTGTACACTGGCATGAGTATGCTTATTCTCCAGTCATCTTCCTCTCCACACTGCTGTGAATACCCTCAGCAGCCATTTCTCCCCTATCTCACCCAACTTCTTTATCATATCTGCTGTAACCTCATATAAGCCTGCTGCTTTCGATAACTTCATTTTCTTTAGTGTTGTTGTTACTTCTTCTAGGGTAGGCTCCTCTTCGTCTCTCATTTTAGGCTGTGCCTGGGGCAGTATAGCTTCTGTGGTGTTTTCTTCATTCTATAGCTGCTGAAAATACTCCTTCCATCTGCCTTTGAGGTCCTGCGGAGTGGTGTGCAGGTTGTTGCTGGTATCCCTTATGAACGGTGTCTGACTGTCTTCCTTTTCTTTCTGTCTTTGCCTTGCAACCTGATATAGTTTCTTTGTGCAACCTACTGAGTCACTTTCCAGAAGTTGGTAGACTACCCCTGATGTCCTGTTATTTGCTATTGCAACTCCTTTCTTAGCTTGTTTGGTAGCCAGTATTTATTGCTATCCTGGTCAGTCTTTTCGATCTTCCACTTTTTCCTGCACTCCTTCTTTCTTCTGATGATTTCCTGGACTTTTGCATTCTATCACCAGCTTTCCTTATGTACCTTATTTCCATACCTGGCTTGGCCACACATCTGTTCTGTAATCCTCACACATGCTGTTTTAAGGCACTGCCATTCTCCTTCAACTCCACCTATTTCTTTTTTTTTTCTTGGGGTGCTAGACCCCCAAGTAATTCCTTGAACTGTTGTGCTTTCTCTCCAGTCAACTACCGGGTTTTCAGCCTGGTCTCTGTTGACCTTAGAGCCTTCTTTGACCACTGCTTGCAGCTGATTGTGGCAACCAGTGGTTTATGCTGTGTCTGTTTCACTGGGGATGACTTTGCAATCATTGATCCAACCCAATGCCCTTTCCTTACTAGGAGGAAGTCTACATAAGTTGCATGTTGGCCACTCTAGTATGTGATCTAGTGAATGTCTCTCGTTTTTATTTTATTTATTTATTTTACATTTGTTTACTTGGAAAGTCCGAATGGACACAAGTCCTTTTGCAGCAGAGGCCTGGGGAGAAAAGCTCCAGTAATAAAAAATTACAATTGTGAAAATACAAATACCAGGAACAGCAAATACATAGACAAGAAGAAAGAAACAGTAAAATGTAGTAAAATTTCATAGACATATATGGGAGAAACAGTGAATAAAGTTAAAAAATGTATGCAGAGATTCACAAAAGTCTGTTACACAGATTACCTTACTAGTAAAGATGAGATATAAAAAGAATAAGCTCTATAGTTAGAAGCAATTCACAAGAGCATTCATAAAGGACAGCATCAGCCACAGAGAAAAATACACTTTAGAGCTACAAAGAGGCAGTTTACCTACAGGTGTTGTTGTTGGCTTCAGTGAGAGTTTTTGTTTGTATTATTACAAAGGATATTAAGCTAGTAGAGAGAGTAAGGAGGGGGGGGTCTATCCAGGAGTGTTACAAGGGCATAGCCAAGTGTATGATTTTAAAGCCTTTTAAATTGTGAAATAGAGCTATTTGCGGTTACAGGGGTTGGAAGTTTATTCCATATTTTGGGAATATAGTTTGAGAATTCCCTGCGAGGTTGCTGGCTTTGGTAGTGTCTAAAAGGTGTAGGTTACAAGAGCAGCGACAATGACAGCTTTTGTATGGGAGTGTAATATTTTTGGAAAGCAGGAGTTTTATCAGGTTGGTGAAGAATTGTGTTGGTTAAAGCATAGATGGTGAGGAAGTTCAAACCAATTTAGTTTTTTAAGAGATGTACAGTGATGTGACCTATAGGAGGCACCTGTTGCAAAATTTGCTATTTTATTATAGCAAGTTTCTTGTTTTATTAAGTTTGTTTTGCGTAGGTTGGTTAGTATTGGGGAGGCATAGAGAGAGGTTGATAGGAGGTGTGTATGGGCTATGGTAGCTTTTGTGGTTTGTGTTATGGTATAAGAGACCAGTTTTTTGTGGACCTTCTTAATGGTTTGGGATATGTGTATATCAAATTTTAGGTTATTGTCAATTTCTACCCCAAACAGTGGGTTAACAGTTTTGAGCCAAGAGTTGGCTACTATCAAGCCATTTGCCAGACAGATGTCTAGAATGGCCTCTCCTCCTTTATTCCTATTACCCCACCCATGTGGACCCAGTCAGTCCCCATATCCTGTTCTGTCTGTTCCAATATGTGCATTCAAGTCACCCATTATCAATACCAATTCCTGTTGTGCTGCTTTATCTAGTAGGTCCTGCAACTGCTGTCCGAATGCACTCTTTTCCTCACTATCACAACCCTGCTGCTTTGGGCATAGGCTGAGATTATGAATACTGCCCTGTCATTGCACTGGAGTCTGATTGCCATGATTCTGTCACCAATCTGATGATATATGTTACTGCCTTCTGAAGCCTCTCTCTCACCACAATTCCCACACCATTTCTAGCCTGTCCTCCTCCTGAGTAGTAGACTCTGGATCCCAAGCCAAGTGGCTTCGCTGCACTGCCCTTCCTTGGATATATAGGATGTCAAAGATCATTCTGCCCACATCCACAGAGATATTATCCGATACAATGCATCATTTACTGGCAAATGTTAATACAGCATCACACTGTAGAACAAACCAGACCTCACACCACAAGTTCCAGACCAGATGAATTCACTCATTTTAGTACACAGACTGATTTATTAAAATAAAAAAAATAACTTCTGCAGTAAAAGTTAACAGCAGTACTTCAAACTCTTATACCATTAAGAGTAAGTAACACTTCTCTGGCGCCTCGGCTTTCAGAAAAGCCTTTTCAGAGTACATCTTTCTGCTAGTAAACATACACTTAAATGCATGCATTTAATCAATTAAATAATCATCCAATTAAGAATTCACTAAAAAGCCAACTAAAAAGGTTAACTTCTAATATTCTTTTTTTAACCTTCTTATATTAAATGCTTCCAAGAGAATTCCCTATTCAAACCTCTTGGAAACATCGTATCATATTTTAAAATAAATATTGCTTCCTTCCTTCTTAAGTGCTCCTTAATTTTTTTCATCAGTACCAAACCTAGTATTCACTTGTTCTAAAACAGTTGCCTGTAACCCCTGTGGGTCTACATTATGGTGTTCCTTAAAGTGCATAGCAACAGGACTCTGAAATCTTGGCTTCTTGATGTCCCTTATGTGCTCTTTTAATCTTGCAGCAAAATGTCTCTTGCTTTCCCCAAAATAAAATAATCCACAAGGACATTTTAAACTATACATAATCTTTTCACTGTTGCAAGTGAAGCTGCTTCTTCTGTAAAATATTTTTCCATTAATACTTTCAAAACTATCCAATATATGTTTACATACTGTGCAACTGTCACATGGAAAAGTTCCATATCTCACTGTATTATTTTCTATATTTTTTTGTCTCTCAAATTTTCCATGTACTAACATGTCTTTAAGACTCCTGCCTCTTTTATATGAAAAACAATGACATTTTTTAGGTAGGATTTTTCTTTCTGTATATAAGACCAGTAATACCTAACAATTTTCTCTAAAATATTAGAAAAATGAGTATACTTAGACACAAAATATAACTCACCTTCTTTTTCTTCAGCATTCTTTTTCTGCACTTCTTACAGGCAAATGTTGTTCCTATTTGAAATTTAGTCACGCTCAGTCTTGTATCACCCCCCCCCCCCCCCACATTACAAGCATTACTTCTCCTGTTCTTTTTACACTGTAGACTTTATGTGCCACTGCTTGACCACATTCCTCCACTCCATTTTCTAGAGTTAATGAAACATTAGCACATTATACCTTAATTTTCTGTAGTCATACTCATTACTATTCCACAGTAGATAGACGATGATTAGCACCATAAGTGTTCATCGTATTTCTTTTCAGTCACACACTGAGACACCCATTCACTCTCATATGCCTTTCTGCATCATCTGACATGATCTAAAAGCTCCCACAGTCATCACCTTCAACAGTTCATTCAACTCAGTCATACTTTCCTTCACTTGTGATTTTAACCCACATATTCCAGTTCTTACTAGTTTGCTTTATCTCCAGCCATTCTTCTCTAGCTTTTATTTTATTCTTTTATGCAGAATAAGTGTCTGATTTTTTTAAGTCTCAGAGGTGACTGTACTAAGTTGTAGCACAAACAATAAGATCCTGTAATATTACTAACAATACAAGAATCTCTTTTAGCCTTTATAGACTTGATCATGGCATTTTGCAGTTATTAAAATATCATCATCCTTCCCTCTATAATGTAACAAATCAAATCTTAAATAAGGCTGGTGATTGTGTCATAATTAAAATATTTGGTTGTTCTTGCAAATAACTGTCTTTTAATATCTAATATTTAAATTTCCCCTTGTCATACATGCTGTCATCAAGCACTTTAAAAAATGTCAACACATACTAATATAGACCTTAATTAAAGCGGATTTTACAGCTAGCTAAAACATTAAAATTAAGTCACTGCAGTCGTCCATTCTTTTGAAAATAGTTTATTATATGACATAAATCTTGTCATCAATGCTATATATTATCTCTCTTCACAATCATACCTCTACATGCAAATGGATGAAGTTCCTCAAATATTATATCACCTTATTTAACTTGTATTTAAAACATCTGTAAAGCTCTTCAAATATGACTAAACACCCCCACATAAAAAACTATTACTTTGTTTGAACTATAGTAAAATTCAGCTAGATAAGAAGCAAACTCTCAAGCAGTTTACACATGAAAAAGCTTTTATGACACACTTAATAATGAGCACAGCTTAACCAACTTGTCCATCCTTAATTGGTGAGTTACCAGTTTCTGTCTGTTTATTATCCACTCTTATTTAATATCTCACAATTCTTAAGTCTTTGCATTCTCTTACAGTAACAATTCATGCTTAGCTCCTCAGTCTATGCAATCAGATTTTGCCAGGAGTCAGTTTTGGGGGAGGGAGGTATCTTCTCAGTGAACCAGACTTTTTCTCTCATTTGCCTTTTTTCTCGTATTGTATTCACATCTCTCAGTTCACTTGAAACCTTTTCTGTTTGTTCAGTTGTTAATGACATCAGTTTCAGTGGCATTTCTTTTATTCCATCTGTCACCTCGTCAGTATCATCAAATGCTAACACTTTTACATTCCAAATCACGTTTAGCATAAATTTTAGTAATTTATGCTTGTATTCGCTCATGTCACAATAAAGCCTCAAGTACAGTAATCAAGTTCAACAAATTAGGCCCTATGGACATGAAAGTGAATCAGCAGTCAAACTTGAATTATCAGCCTTCTGTACAACTATCAAGGACATCTTGTTTTAGACTTCCTCTTCCATTTTTAGTGGAAGAGTTTTCTATTGAGATTAACTGATTTCTTCCCTTTGGAGTCTTTCACAAATGGTATCTGCAACATTGTGCTTTATCTTGATTATTTACTTTTTATCTTTGTAATTTTAATTGTTTTCTACATTTCCAGTAAGTTTCGATGTTCTCTCATTATTGCACCATTGGTTCCATGTGTAGGACTAATAAACTTTGCATAAAACCATTAGACATACTTCATTAATCACATAATTTTAACTGGATCATTTCCTCTCATTCTAACTTCCTTTATACTCTTTCTAAGTCATACTCCCCCTTGTGGCAGCACTCCCAATTACCATTCACACTCTTCTTCCCAATTACTAATAGGTTATTGTACCTTCCTTTGTTTCCCTCATGTACATCTTATCCCTTAACTGTACACTCAGTTTATGATCACTACCATCTTCCTTTCCTCATTTTCACTTCCTCTGTGCCATCTTTTGTTATGCTCCCATATCTTCTTCTAGTCCTACATCATCTCTCCATCCACTGTGTATTCCTAACTTCACCTTATTCAGTCATACAAAGCTATCTTTTGTGTATTCTACAATCTTCCCTTGTTTCCATGCTCTCACTATTTCCTTTTTAACTTTCCCCACTGCTAACTGTAATTCCAAAATTTCTTTTTTAGGCCATTTTCTACTTGTTATTTCAACTCTAGACAGAGCTGGCACAAATCTGGAAATATCTTACTCGAGATTCTCCTAACCATTTCCCATATCTGTTTAATTTCCTCACGTCCCTTCCATTTACTGTATCACACAACCATTGACATGATCAATGAACCAATCCCTCTTCTTGTACACTTAGCGGAGTTCTTTGTTGTCCGTGCACTAATCTGGCATAAACATCTGCAACTGGATCCTCCCTGTTCAAGAATTTCGTCATGCTCAACACTTCTTCGTAGATATAGTCATCCTTCTATTTCCAATGCTTTTTTATACACACATTTCTCTATCTTTCCCTTGCTGTCTGGGCTGTTCTTTCACCAAGACTATTATATATTCTCCCTGTCCTACATTCTTTCTCTGTCTTTTTCCAACCTCTTAATATTTTTATTCATGTTGTTGGCTTCCCCCTTTATACTTCCCTTGACCTGTCCAATTATATCCTCCTTTTCCAATTCTGTCTGCATCTTGAATGTTCACAAGGAGCTCTATTTGAGATATCCAGTTGTCTTCTCATGCTGCATATCTTCTCCTTCTCCAACCCGTTTTCGAGTTTCGGAGTCATCGGATCTGGGCCCTTTCGGAACCGGGGAGTTGTCAGCGCCGATAGTTCCGGTAACTTTGACGCCGACTGTACCCTCGAGCGCGTCGGATCCTAGCTCTCGGTGTCGAGAGCCGAGCGTCAGATCCATAGGGGTGGGTGTGTCTACTGCGCCGCTCAGGACGGAGCACACTTCCCTCTCGGATCCGACCGCATCGGCTCTGACACCGATCCCTACTTTGGAGCCGAGGAGGCTGCTTTCGGAGCCTGGGGAAAGCGGCTCACCTTCGGCGTTTGAGGTAGTGGAGAGGGTTCTGTCAAGACCTTTCAGATCCCTGGTCTGGGCGATGGATCTTCCCACCCCTGCTATGCATTTGGGTCTATCCTCCATCATCCGACTACTGGGATAGCCTGCCCCGACCCTCCAGTTAGTTCCCTTAGAAGAACAGGACCCCGTAGGTGAGCCCTCCTCGGATAGTCCCACCGAGGAGATCCCTCACAAACGAAGTGTAAAAGGAGGCACCTGGACTCCCGGAAGTCCCTCACAGAAGACACGGATTTGGATGAAGGGGAAGGTTCCCCAAGGTCACCCCCTGAGGATGTCTCCTTTGGAGACATCATGGAAATGTTGCGAATTAGAGGGGGGTGGTCTGCCCAAAAACCTTCCTCGGACGAGTCCGTGTTTCTGGAGGCATTTGAGGCAGGCCCGTCCTCCTCCTGGGTGTCCCCCCAGCTGACCCCCTGGTAGACTTAATTACTACCAGGGTGTGGAAGGAGCCGGACACCGTGGAGCCAATTCCAAGAAGGCCAGATAAAAGTCTTAGCCCTCCCCCTGATAGGCAGGCCTGGTCTAAGGGTTCACCCGTGGATGCCATGTTGGTAGCGGCTGCCACAAAGAAGGAACTCACACAGGAGAGTTCCTCGGTCCATCCTCCGGATAAGGAATCTCGGTCGTTGGACTGCATTGGGAAGCGGATGTTCGCTTCAGCCACATTCTCTGTAAGGGCGCTGAACTACATGGCACACATCATCAGACTCCAGCGAGACCTAATAAAGGAATATGCTGCAGCTCCACCGGAGTCCATGGCGGTCGAGAATAAGAGGACTTTCTTGACTCGTATGGCTCTAAAGTCTATATCTAACACGTCTATGGGCTGCTCTCCCATGCTACGGAGGGAGCCGCTAGAGCTAGTGAAGCAGGGGTCATCTTGCGGCGTCAAGCCTGGCTTCGCCTTTGCGATTTTGTGGAACCCTTTAAGGCATCCTTTGCAAATGCGCCCTTTGATGGTTCTTCGCTTTTTGGCAAGACCGTCCGCGAGACGCTGGTCCAAAGCAAAAAGGATGGGAAGACGCTGTCTGCCATCGGGATCCGCTTCTCTAATCCCCAGTGATCCTTTTCCAGGAATCAAAGGGGACAAAAGAAGATGTGGTTCTGGAAGTCTCAGCAGTCCCACCCAGCTTCGGACCCCTCGTCCTTCAGAGGCAGAGAAGGACAAGGTGGATGCCGGCCCAGAGGCAGAGGGGGGCCGCGTAACTTCGGGTCTAGAGAACCGTTCTCGGACAGGCCCGCGCAACAGCCTTGAGGGCTAACCCGGCTGTCCCTCTCTGGAGGCAGTCGGGGGGGGCGTCTGTCGGAGCACCTCCAAAATTGGGAGTCCATTACGACGGGATCGGTGGGTGCTTCGAATCATATCCAGAGGTTACACCATTCCCTTTCTAAGTCTTCCCCCTCCTATGAAGCGCCTCCCCGATGTCCCACTCAATCAAAGGGAGGCGGCAGCTTTGGAGGTTTCGAAGCTGCTAGAAAAAAGAGCCATCCAGCATGCCCCCTCAGACCAGTTTGGATTGGGCAATTAGTCCAGGTTCTTTTTAGTGCCAAAAAAGACGGGGGACTTAAGGCTGATCCTAGATCTTTCTTCCCTGAAACTGTTCATTCCCAAAGAGAAATTCCAGATGGTCACTCTTCAATCAATTCTCCCCCTCCTTCGGGAGAATGACTGGATGTGCTCCATAGACCTCAAGGATGCGTACTACTACATTTTGATGGACAGACGATCCAGGAGGTTTCTCTGCTTCCGGCTGGGAGCTAGTCATTATCAATTCAGGGTTCTTCCGTTTGGCCTCACCTCAGTCCCCAGGATGTTCACCAAGGTCATGGCAGTGGTTGCAGCCCACCTGAGACTCCAGGGCATTCTGGTCTTTTCATACCTGGACGACTGGCTCCTCACCGCCTCCAACACGCATCATCTGTGTGTTGCCAGGGATTATGCTCTAACTCTTGCCCAGAGTGTAGGCATTTCAGTAAACCTTCAAAAGTCCTTTCTTCATCCTGTGCAGGTTCTGGAATTTATAGGGGCCAAATTGGACACTCGCCTCTCTCGGGCCCTACTAACTTCAGATAGGGTGAACAGTTTGTCATGTCAGGTTATAGCCCTCCTTCAGAACCTGGCTCCATTGGCAGAGTTAGTCCTGAGAGCACTAGGCTCTATGGCGGCGGCAATCAGTCTTTGCCTACACGCGCATCTACAAATGAGGATTCTGCAATGGACCCTTCAAGTCCAATGGTCTCTGTTGCTACATCCATTGAACACCCCTATTCCCCTGGGCAGGGCTAGCAGGGACTCCCTCCTCTGGTGGCTTCGCTCATGGGAGCTGCAGGAAAGGAGACCCTTCGTGATGCCTCCGCCACAAGCCACGTTGACCACGGATGCTTCTCGCCTCGGGTGGGGGGGGCATTCTTTGGGCAGAGCCGTCCAAGGCACGTGGACCCCCTTAGAGACCGCTTTGCATATCAATGTCCTAGAGATGAGGGCGGTGCTTCTGGCGTTGCAAGCTCTCCACAACCTTCTTCTTCTAGGGACTATTGCGGTTCAAACAGACAACATGGCGGTAGTCTGGTACATAAACAAACAGGAAGGGACCAGATCTTATCCCCTTTTTCAGGAGGCTATGAGAGTTTGGGAGTGGGCAATATCCACCAACCGCTTTCTGGTAGCAATGCACATTCTGGGTCTGTCCAACATTCTGGCGGACAAACTGAGTCGCGTGATCCTCACACCGTATGAGTGGTCCCTGAAACCATCAGTTGCGAAACAGATCTTCCTCAAATGGGGTCTACATTGCTGCGATCTTTTTGCTTCTCCATCAAACACAAAGTGCAGTGAGTTTTTCGCGATACTTCCCCCACCAGGGGAGAGCCCCAGAGACACTCTGGTTCATGCTTGGCCACCCGGTCTCCTCTATGCTTATCTCCCCCCTTTCTCTTATGACGAAGTTCATTCAGAAAGCACATCGGTTGGGGAGCAGAATTATCCTCATAGCCCCATTCTGGCCTCGCCAGATCTGGTTCTCTTCTCTGCGGTCTCACAGTGTAGTTCCTCTATGGATCTTAGATCCCATTCCGGATCTGATTTCGCATCCTGTGGGATTGCAACCCCCGAACCTGGTAAACCTCAAGCTCGCGGCTTGGTTGATCCAGTTCCACTGATGGCAAGGACTCCCGGCATCTCATCACCAGTAAAGGCCATTCTGGTAGCGGCTCACAAGCCTGCTACCAGGAAAATTTACAGTAGTAAGTGGAAGCGTTTTTCTGTCTGGGCTAAGGACAAGGGCTTAGATCCCTTTACCGTTCCTATTCCGGCGGTTCTTGATTTTCTGTCACACATTTTTCATCAAGGAGCCAGTGCATCTACAGTTAAAGTACACTTGGCAGCCATTTCCCATTTTCATGTAGGGGATGGGCTGGGATCTTTAGCTTCTGCGAAGATGTGCAAAACCTTCTTGAAAGGTATTTTTCTATTGAAACCACCAGTTAAGACTGCGGTCCCACCATGGGACCTAACTTTGGTTTTACAAGCATTGACAAGCCCACCTTTTGAGCCTGCTGCCTCAGTTCCATTAAAGTTCTTATCATGGAAAACAGCCTTTCTAGTTGCTATTACTTCAGCCAGGAGGGTTTCAGAGCTTCAAGTCCTTTGCATGAAACCCCCCTGTCTAATCTTTCATAGGGATAGAGTGTCTCTCAGGACTAACCCTTCCTTCTTACTAAAGGTGGCTTCGGAGTCAAATATTAATCAGTCGATTAATTTACCAGTGTTCTTTCCCAACTTTCAGAACAAAGGGGAATACAAATTACACAAGTTGGATGTACATAGACAACTACATTTTTACTTGCACAGGAAGAAGGATACTCGCAAGGCTGATCAATTGTTTGTGTCCTTTGCCAAATCTGCTCTGGGTAGAGCTATTACCAAAGTTACCTTAGCAAATTGGATTTCACAGTGCATCATGCATGCGTATGTAGCCTCAAGTAAACCTGCTCCTATCGGAGTCCATGCCCACTCAGCCCGATCCATAGCCACAGCCTTCTGGTCCAGGGTTCCCTTGGATGACATATGTTCAGCAGCTACTTGGTCCTCTTCCCATACATTCATTTCTCATTATAAATTGGATATGATATCCAGGAGTAGGGCTTCCTTGGCTCTGCGGTGCTTCGAAATATCCTTCCTTGAGGGCCTCCCAAGGTTTTAGGTAGCTGGAGACTCTGTCCCACAGGTTACAGAGCAAATGAAGTAACTACTTCAGATAAAGAAGTTATGTACTCACCATAAAGTTCCATCTGAGTAGGTACTTCATTTGTCTGCAACCGACCCCCCCTCCATGCCCCCTAACCATTATCGTGGTTCCTGATCATGATTCACATTGTTTCATGTGTTTAGGCATTACTTGGCCCTCTGACGAGGGTCTTAGTTGTTAGATTAAGCAAACTCGATCTGAGGAAAGGGAGCATGTAGCAGGGGATTATGGGTACAGGGGAGGAGCCAGGAGCTCGGATCTTTTAGCTAGTAAAGCTGCCGGCTCGGAAGCGAGGTCGGATCCGATACCGACAGGTTGCAGACAAATGAAGTACCTACTCAGATGGAACGTTATGGTGAGTACATAACTTCTTTTTATACAGATGTTAGATTTTATGTATGCATGCCAAACAAGAATACAGTTGATGACAAGGGATAATAGCAAGTGTGTGAACAATATAGTATTGCAGTTTTGCAGTAGAAAGGGAAAGATAGAGAGCAGCAGATTAAAGATACTGAAAGTAAGGTATAGCCTTAGAGTTATTGTTATATAGGTATCAAGAGTGAATAGAAGATATATTAGAACCATTGTTATATAGGTATCAAGAGTGAATAGAAGATATATTAGAGCTATTGTTATATAGGCATCAAGAGTGAATAGAAGATATATTAGAGCTATTGTTATATAGGCATCAAGAGTGAATAGAAGATATATTAGAGCTATTGTTATATAGGCATCAAGAGTGAATAGAAGATATATTAGAGCTATTGTTATATAGGCATCAAGAGTGAATAGAAGATATATTAGAGCCATTGTTATATAAGCATCAAAAGTGAATAGAAGATATATTAGAGCTATTGTTATATAGGCATCAAGAGTGAATAGAAGATATATTAGAGCTATTGTTATATAGGCATCAATAGTGAATAGAAGATATATTACAGCTATTGTTATATAGGTATCAAGAATGAATAGAAAATATATTAAAGCTATGGTTATATAGGCATCAAGAGTGAATAGAAGATATGGTAGGTAACTGATATAGTAGATTATGTGTGGCTGGGTGGCACACATTGGACTTAGTAAGCTGGAAGCACTGAATGTATATATGAGGCGTTTGAGCCGTAAGTGAAATGGGTAGGAAGAGTAGGAAGGCTAGGAATACTGGATGTTTTATAGTTAGTACTGGTACATGTACATAGCCAATGGGAGAACAGGTGTTGTTTCAGTGAAGTTTTAAGGCATTTAGGGTTGCTAGTAGACTTAATTGAAGGAGGGAGAGCATTCCATAGTTTTGGCATATGGGTAATGAATTTGACTGTCGGAAAGGTTATGTTTTGCTACATTAAGGAGCATCTAATTGACTGATCGCAGACATCTATTTGGGTGATACATGGTGAACAGAGAGGAGAGGGCAGGACAACTAGAAGGCTTATATATTAGCTTATGAGCTGTGGTTAGTTGAAGGTATGTTAGATGTTCGGGAAGTTCTAGCCAGTTTAGATACTGGAGTAATATGCAGTAGTGGGAGGAGTGTTTAGCGCTGGTTACAAATGTTGCGATTTTATTGTAGCATGAATCCAGTTTGGATTTAAGAGAGGACTGTGTATTAGTAAGGAGAGGTGAACAATAGACCAAGGATGGAAGTAGAAAGGAAGAGGCAAGGGATAGTCTTTGTGCATAGGTGAGGAAGTGTTTGTGCCTTTATAGGATGCCTAGTTTCTAATATATATATTTTTCAATGTTTGTGTTAATATACTGGTTGAAAGTTAGGTGTTTGTCTATGGCGACCCCTAAACGTTTATTTATATGGGACTACTTCAAGGCAAATGTTGTTGAGTGAGTTGATGGCAAATTCATTTTTAGTTAGGGGTGTTGTTTTTTGGGGTGAGTAACATGAGTTTGGTTTTATTAGCATTTAGGGCTAAATGGTTATTATACATCCAGGTGTCAGTGGAGGTGAAGGCATTTTGGGTGAGTGTAAGTTCTGAAGTAGACTTGGCCATGCAGATGATGGCTCAACGACACCAGCGCCATGAAATTTAATGTTCTTAATGATACGGGACTTCCGGCATACGACGCTCGCACCGAGCAGGTTAGTGTTCTGTCTTTGAACAGCAAACTTAAATTACTAGACCAGAAAATGGTAAAGATCAAGAAGCTGCAACTTGAGATCAATTACTTGAATGAATGCATTCATGAAAAATTAGTACCTAAAGGGTTGCGTTTTCACGTTTACCCTACGGGACTAGTATCAGGGTCATTATTTCACAGAGAATTATTAACTTTCTTTGATGAACAAGGTTTTGGACTGTTAAAAATCATGGTTAAACATTATAATATACAATTGACTGACTTAACAAAAGAAACCAAGGAATTGAATGATGACATACTCTCCAACCCTGAATTCCCTCGATTTAAATATGACTATGACAGATCCTTTGTCACTATAGACCAACTTTTGACGAGACTGAAGATTAGCAAAAACAAGAAAATGACAAGGGACAGGATTGCCTATAAGAACAACTCAGCTTATCCTAAGCCACCTCTATCTCAAACTGGCATGAGTAATGGAACTAACACTCACTCTAATGTGAATAATGTAGAGACTGAGGACATGAACTCTAATAGGAGGCTGACTGATAATAATGCAACAGGGGGCAATGAATTAGACCCTGGAACTAATAATTGGTCGCAACGGTTAAGGAGGAATAGAGGGAGAGATGGTAACAACTTAAACTTTAATGCTGATGAAGAAGAAATTCCTTTTTATAATTACCAAGGAACTATCCCCAAAAACAACTTCCCTAACCAAACCAATCAAAAAAACAACCAGCGACCAGCAACCAGACCGAGGAGATAACGGAGGAGGCTGACCTCCCTAGGATTATCACTAACAAAGCGGGGGACTTTAAAATTTATAATTACTCAAGTTTAGTTTTAGACCCCTGCTTTGCTGAACTTTTAGCTAAAGGTTATACATTTATACCTGACCAGCATATGGATTTAGTGGAAAGTATTAAAGACCTTAAGCTTTTTGTTAGGAAGCTAAATTTACACTTGCTTCTAGGGGATTCTGAACATGAGAGGTCCACTTACTATATTTCTAGTGATTACAACCCACCTCTAGAACCAACATTAAAGATGTTTGAAGAAATTATGGAATTAGACTTGAGGGCCCTTGCCAATAAGGATAGTAGGATTTTTACTACAAATAAAAACAATGGACATAGGAAACCTAACACTACCTCAGAAGAAATAGATTTCTTGAAATTATTCAGAAACCTTAATGTGAGAGCTATAAAACCAGATAAGGGTGGGGGACTGGCCTTATTTGATAACTGTGATTATATCTCCAGAGTGGCTGGTATGTTTAGAAATGACACCTACTTGAAAGTTAGTATTAACGAAATGAACCGGGCACATAGTTTAGTTAAGAGTTATTTCAGTGACCTCTTTATTGAAGGTTACATAGATATCGATATGTATAACTATATCAAATGTGAATGGCCAAAAATTCCTTTTTTCTTTGCTACTCCCAAACTGCACAAGGATCTATCAAATCCGCCTTTCAGGCCGTTGATAGACGGAAGAAATTCATTTACTTATGCAAGCGCTAAGCTAGTGGATAATATCCTGAAAAAATATTTAGCTAACGAAACTCAAATTAGTAAGGACTCGTGGGCATTTTTAATGAAAATCAATGACATTACCTTTAATGATGATTTAAATTTTCTTACTGTAGATGTCATTGATTTGTACACCGTGATACCCCATGATATAGGGGTTGAATGGGTCAACTTGTACCTGGTAAAGAAAGGTGCATCATCTAGTGAAATCTACCTAGTTACATCATTACTGGATATAATACTGACAAATAATTTCTTCTTGTTTGATAATGACCTTTACCGCCAAAAATGCGGAGTAGCTATGGGTTCCCCAGTAGGGGCCAGCTTTGCTAACACAGTTATGGCCTACTGGGAGAACGAGTACATCTTAAACTCAGGTCAGTGGAGTGGAATATTCTCTTATTATACTAGGTTTCTCGACGATATCTTTATATGCATTAACGGTAACCTTAATATAGCAAAGGACGTAGTAGAATATATGAATAAATCAACTGATTTTCTTAGATTTACTTTTAATTTCCAAGAGAATGTGATCAACTACTTAGATATCGAATTAACCAAAGATTTAATCAATCAACAATATATAGCTAAGATATTTAGAAAAACTACGTATAGCAACTCTTTCTTACACTTTTCTAGCCTACACCCTCACTGGCAAAAAAAGGCAATAGTCAAAGGTCAGGCTATCAGAGCAGCCAGAATGGTTACAAGGGATGTTGACTTTATGATGGAGTGTAGTGTAATTAAAGACATGTTTCAGCATAGAGGTTACCCCAAACACTTTCTTAATGAGATCTTCGAGGAAGTAGTTAATAAGAGAACCAATGGGATCATTTCACCTCTTTTGAATGACAGAACCATGGTTAATCGAGAAGAGGGAACTATTGATAGGTTTGGTTTAAGCCCCGGGTTGAACGATATGCAGGAGAGCAGTTCAACTTATTATGAGATCAATCCACAGCCAAATAATAGCTCAGGGAGTAGCAAAGATGAAAAAATTCCTAGGTTCATTACAACTTTCAGTTTGGAAAGTAACACAATTAGAAAATTAATGGAGAAAAATTGGTCTATAATTGTCAATGACAAAAGATGCTCTCTAAGTATTAGCAATTTCCCGAAAACAACTTATAGAAAAGGGAATAATTTAAAAGCACTTCTTGAAAGGAAAGCCTATAACAGTAAAGATAAGGGAACTGTCTGTTGTGGTTGCTGTAGATATTGTAAATATATTAAAAAAGGGAATAAACAGGTTATTAATAACAAAACATATACTTTAAACACCAAATTAGATTGTAATTCTAAAATGGTGGTCTACGGGGCTCTATGTACAGTATGTACATGTTTCTATATAGGGAAGACAGAAAGGAGGCTAAGAGATAGGATATATGAACATATTAACGCCATCTTGAATTTAAAAACTGATAATGCCCTAAGTAAACATATTTCTGCCTTCCCTAGCCATAATTTTAAATTTATTGGCCTTGATCAAATTCAACCTGATAGTAGAAGGGGACCGTATAACCTACTGCTGGAAGAGCATGAATTATCATGGCAATTAAGAACAAATGCCTTTATGGAACCAGGACTGAACGAGCATTGTAATATTCAATGTCTCTTGAAATTAAGGAGCCTGAATAGATGATATCTGTTCAAACTATGAGGGCTTTTGCCCATTCCTTTTAACCTGGTTTCTATTCCTGCTTTAGAATCAATATATATTAACTATTGTGGGATACCAGCTAAGTACAAGCGTATTAGGAATTAGGGTTAGATCCATCAACAAACCTGAGTCTTTGATTGGACTTTCTTTTAAATCAAGAAGGTCTCACCATAACGGTGAACTCATAATAATTATAATAATTATTATAAATATCATAAAATTATTAGTTTTAATAACTTTAACTTAAATTGTAGCTAACTCTATAAGACGTAAGGAGAGTATTCCTCTACTGTTTTGTTTTTTATTAGAGTATTCCCCTAGGTATTAGGTATTTGGAGAGGTGTTGAGTATTTCTTTTCTTTCTTAGGTAACAATAAGGTTTCATTATTATGTATGTACTTAGATTTTTAATATATTTTCTTTACAATGAAATGTTTTAAGTACATTGTACAACATTCATTAAAACTTAAGTACTTTGTTATCATATGCAAATGCTAAGTATATTACTAGCATCTAGTTAATAATATTGTCTACTCTGAACTTTAAGCATAATTAGTTGCCTTAGGAACAACCTTAATTAAGTCAATTGTATAATTATTAATTGATGACTGATTACTTGCATTATATAAGCTGGAAGCTTTTTTATTCATTTTATCTGAAGAAGTCAACCTATTTAGGTCGACGAAAAGCGCTTTATGGTACCTGTTGTTTTACGCTACTTTTGTGTGGTTCTACTTGTTGTAACAGTTGCAGTCGGAACAGATTAAACTCGAGGATTTTTTATTCAACTAGAAGTGGTTTTTTGGCCAGAAGCTTCCTACTCTTTGGTTCCTTGGTTTGTGGATATTTTATTTTGGTTAGTTGAAGGTATGTTAGATGTTCGGGAAGTTCTAGCCAGTTTAGATACTGGAGTAATATGCAGTAGTGGGAGGAGTGTTTAGCGCTGGTTACAAATGTTGCGATTTTATTGTAGCATGAATCCAGTTTGGATTTAAGAGAGGACTGTGTATTAGTAAGGAGAGGTGAACAATAGACCAAGGATGGAAGTAGAAAGGAAGAGGCAAGGGATAGTCTTTGTGCATAGGTGAGGAAGTGTTTGTGCCTTTATAGGATGCCTAGTTTCTAATATATATATTTTTCAATGTTTGTGTTAATATACTGGTTGAAAGTTAGGTGTTTGTCTATGGCGACCCCTAAACGTTTATTTATATGGGACTACTTCAAGGCAAATGTTGTTGAGTGAGTTGATGGCAAATTCATTTTTAGTTAGGGGTGTTGTTTTTTGGGGTGAGTAACATGAGTTTGGTTTTATTAGCATTTAGGGCTAAATGGTTATTATACATCCAGGTGTCAGTGGAGGTGAAGGCATTTTGGGTGAGTGTAAGTTCTGAAGTAGACTTGGCCATGCAGATGATGGTGGAGTCATCTGCAGATTGGATGACATTAGCATGGGGTATGGTGGTATGGAATTCATTAGTGAAAATACTGAAGAGCAGTGGACCTAGTAGGACCCCAGTATTGATGCTGAGGAAAGGAGAGAGGGATTGGTATCATCTGGTTGCTTGTTGTCTATCTGTAAGATAGTCAGAAAACCAACTTATAATGGGGGAGATATGCCTAAATTGAAGAGTTTGGTCATTAGAAGTGGTGGGAGACAGTATTGAATGCCTAAAGGTCAAGAAATAGTGTGTAGGCAGGGTATCCTGAGTCTTGAACATGGTTGACTGTGTTCAAGAAAGATATAAGAGCAGTGGTGGTGCTATGACTAGGTCTAAACTCATGTTGGGTTGGGGAGAGGAGGTTCTGCTATAGTCGGCAGTTAAATAGCTGGCTATAGATACATTTTCCAGAATTTTGGAGATGGGAGAGAGGATGGCAGCTGGACAGAAGTTAGATATATCATTATTGTTTTCCACCTTTGTGGTGAGGGAGGATAAATGTCTTTTTTTTCAGATGGTGGGAATGAAGGACTCATGAATGGATCTGGATTAGTATACTAATGGGATAGGCTATAGCATCTGATGATTTTTGAAGAAATTTTGATGGTAAGTTATCTGGAGCATTTGATCCAGGTTTAAGTTTAAGCAGGAGTTTTTTTTTATGGTGAAGGTAGAGTTGGGTACAAGAGAGAGGTTTGGTTTTGTAGCAGATGGGTCTAGGTTAGTAGGTTGATTAGTGGGAAGTTGGCAGTGACGCTGACTAATTCTTTAAAAACAGTCCAAACAGTGAGGCAGTTTCAAATGGGGCCATGCCTGGATCAGGAGAGGGATTATCACTTTTGCCTGGATATATTAGAGAGTTTATGGACCTCCAGAACTTTTTTTGATTTTCTATATGTTGTTTTGCAGAGTAATGTAGTAGTCTTGATTACGCAGTGGTTTGTATTGAGTTAAGTCTGCAGGGTTTTTACTTGTATGCCATAATTTCCAGGCCTTAAACCTAGCTTTCATAAGTTCTTTGTGTGATGTGGTAAGCCAACTGGCCTGGTTGGCTTTCACTCTGCTATGTCAGGGAGGAGCAAGATTGTTGAGTACATGGAGGAAAAAATTCAACAGCATCATTCAGTGGTAGGACTTTAAGTGGATGCCAGTTGAGATTTTGTAGGATATCATTAAAGGTAGCTGGGCAGAAGTGAGATAGGTCTCTGGTATGCTTATAATGGTGTATATTAAGCACTGGAGTTGGTTTGTGAATTATATATGCCTGTAGGTGATCACTAATGCTGTTAGGTAATGTGCCAGTGGAGAAGATTTTACTAGGGTCAGAGACAAAGACCCAGTCTAATATTGAGCCGTTGTTTTTGTTGGGTCTGGTTATGGTAGTAATGAGATGGGTGTACTTAAATAGGTTGATACTGTTTGTTGGGTAATGAAGTATGATGTCTAACCAGTTAATGTTCACATCACCATGTATATATTTTTGGATGAACGGGCTAGTATTCTTCAAGTACTGGGATATTGTTACCTGAGGGGGCTATATGTGACTATAATGCAGATGCTTTTACTGCTGTTAATTTTCAAGTAGGATATTAGTATTTCAGCTGTAGAGAATGTGGGAGTGGGTTTATTATATGGGACGATATTCAAAGCATTACAGTATATGAAAGCAATCCCCCACCTTTTTTCTGGGCCTATCTGTTCTCAGGCAAGAGAAACCTGATGGGAGGAATTCATTGTGATGGAGGGGTATGTAGGGTAGTAAAGAGTAGGATTTATTTATAAGATAATCTGGAAAGATGCTCTCAGAGATTTATAAAACCATTGATAGTCACACATTCCTTATTTTTTGACACTCAGAAATTCTCTTATGGAATGAGCTTATCATTCCTAGGATGTAATGCTTGCACATCTTACACTGCAGAAAGACAATCTAAGTCACTCTTTATGGGCTTACTATGTGAACCTGGCATGTAGTCATGTAGGCACCTTGTGCATTATAATGTCTGAATGAAATATGGCACAGGAGACTAACATTCTGCTCATTTTAATGGTCCTGCATGCCCCATTTACAAGTACATAAATGAAAGAGAAAAGGTGTAAGTCACACACAAGATATGGCAGCTGTCCAGTATGGTATGTGAATGGTATGAATATTAACTCTAGGTAATGGTCACTTGACCCCTTGAGCAAAAATGAAAAAAGGTGGGTTATGGATATCACCAGGTGCAGTCAAAAATCATTGTAAGCTTATTGGAATATAATAGTTATTTAAATGTACAATAGTAAAATACATTTTATGTGGGAATAGTTGCATGGCTGATTAGTATACACAATTTAAAATTTCTAGCTAGCTACATTTAATTTCTAGATGTGTACACAACTTCACTTGTTACCAAAACATCTTATAATTGGAGGAAAGTAACACTCTTCTCCCGAACCTGTGCCCTCATGAGGTGGGCTGATGATAAAGGTCTATATTATATGCTGGATGAGTCTTTTCTTCGAACACGTAAAGGTTGACACGTAAAGAGCGAAAGCTGTAAACTGCGAACGGCCACTTCCGCAAATTTTTTCCTAGGGAAAAAATTCACTCAGTCGTAAACATAAAAACAAACTTTAAAACCCTAATCAAGTGGAGGGATTCATCACCAACATCCCCTGATGTGGGGGGCATACCCCCATAACCAAATATACCAACTCCGAGATCACTCTACATTGGAGAAAAGGGCAATTCTCGATAACGGCCAAGTGAATTTTTTCACAGGGAAAAAATTTGCGGACGTGGCTGTTCACGGTTTCCAGCATTCGCTCTTTACATGTCAGCGTTTAAGTGTTCAAAGAAGAGAGTTGTCGAGCTACTAAGAGAAATGGGAGTGTTAAATTAGGAAAGAGCTGATAGAGAAAAGAAATTTTATATTGTGTGGGAATAGAGGCAGTGGAGGGAGAAGAAAAGAAAAACAGCTTGGGGGATACAGTGGAGCAGAGATGCTAGTAAGAATGAGAGAAAAGAGAATGGAGCAGAGGTCCTAAGTGTGGGAGAGAGATTTGATTAAGAAAGTCTGCAGTTTGATTGAGTCAAGGGTGACAGAAGGAGTGAGCGGTTTTGGATATAGGATATGTGGGGGGGGGGTTACTACTAGGGTAGGAAGGATAAGAAGATGGGGACTGGGATTTAACCCGGTGTGGGCAGGTTATGAGCCAGAAGTTTGTTAGCAATTCTTTTAAGGTGGATTTTAAGGAATCATGCATTGGTATGGGCCTAAATGATAAAGGGACTGAGTTTCATGTTTTGGCAATGTAGTTGGAATAAAGACCAGAAGATTTTTCTGGTGTGTAAATAGCAACAAGTTTTTTTTTTTTATTATAGCACAGTGGTTTACTAGTGACATCATTTTGTAGAATGGTACTTGTATAATTTTATGAGTTTCAACTAGCTGAATGTAAGGTATGTGGTTAGATAAGTTGTAACAAGCAACCAAAAAATACCTTCTACTGTGGCAAACTATATCCAATACGAACTATAAAACCAGAAGAAAGAAAGGATAGCAGATGCGCTCAGTTAAACTCTATCCACTTTATTTCAGTAACAGCTAGTCTCCAGTGAGAGATCTAGTAGAGCTAGGCCTTATTTCGGTGAACAGTATTCTGGTAGTGTACAAACCGCATCCCAGAAGAATGACACAGAAAAATTATGCTTATATTATTCCAGTGACATCAAAAAATATAGGGATATAATTGAAAGGCACTGGGATGTTATGACTACAGACAATGACATTGAGGCTATACTAGATGAGACCAAGATACGTATACAAGAACATGAAGTCCCTTAAAAGATGCTTATGTCTACCAAAAGGAATGTCATCCAGTATAAGTAATGGATGTACTACTGCATCTGGGCATTGTCAAGCCTGCAAATATATTGATAGTACAGGAACATTCTATCATCCTGATCAAAGTAGGTCATATAGCTTTGACATTGCTGCAACGTGCAGCAGTATGCACATGGTCTATCTAGCTCACTGTTCAGTATGTACACAATTCTATGTTGGTAAAACTGATCGAGCACTGAGAGATAGAATTAAGGAACACTATTACCACATAAGTAAAAGTGATACACTCAGTGCTTTGTCCAAACATATTGTAGACACTGATACCTCTCATTTGTTTAAGTTTATGGTAATAGGATGTGTACATGAAAATATAAGGAAAGGGGACATCAGAAATCAAACTGAACAGTTGGAAGCCAAATGGATAGTTAGACTACATGGGGACTATGGACATAGCCTGAATGACAGGATACCATTGAGACCTATGCTTAAAGCCAGACCGCTGAATAGGAAGTAGACTGGCATTTACATATATTAATAATAATAATTGTTAAATGTAAGTACATGTTTTTTATTTATTTTTATTATTTTAGGTACATTTACATATATATGTAACTTTTTATTATTTGTTGGATATTTATTATTCAGTATTTATATATAAATGTATTGTACTGAACATTTTTAGTAATATGTCTTTAAGGAAGTAAAGTTTTTATTGATGTGATCTTTTTAGTTAGTATGTATAATGAGTAAAGAATTTTAGTTGTGAAATGCAGCTGATGAAGTAGCTTTGCTACGAAAGTGCTTATGCTTTTACTTTTTGTACATTAAAGACGGATTTATTTTGGAAGCCATTGGTCATCCTTGGATCCTTCTGTGTATTTTTAGGATTTAGAAATAGTCGGAAGTTATGTATGCAGATGTACTTCGTGTTTCACTGTTGCAGTCATCACATTTGGGTTATCTGCTTGCAGTAGTCCTCAGTCGGCCTGATTATCAAAGTCTTGGGTCCTGCGTCAGTTGCTGTCTCATCTTCCGTAATGTCAGGTAGTCAGGGATATAAAGCATGCAGCCGACACCATTACATCAGTCTTTCTTGCTGTGCGTTGCCCGAAGCAGAAGCATTTCGCAAGTGCCGGTCGGCCGACTCCTGAGATGTTCATTTTTGAGTTTCATAACGGAAGTCTTCAGCTAAAAGCTAAGTACTCTGTTGGGGAAAATTTTCCTTGCTCTAAACTGATGTCAGTAAAAGTGAATAATTTTATTTCTTGTGGAAAGCAAATACCTCACAAAGATTTTCATTTGTACTGTATTCCTTGCCTAGGCCCTGACCACAACGTACCTCGCTGTCAGTTTTGTGCCTTATTTAAGCAATGAACTATTCGTCGTTGTTATATTTACGCTTCTAAATATTTTGGTACTCGGTTCAGTTATCCAGATATGTCTTCGGTAAGCCATCCGACTACCAACATTCCGAAAAAAATGCAAAGATAAAGACAGAGACAGGCTGCCTAGGTCCAAAGCTGCTGACGACGCTTCTCCTAAGCCACTCACTTTCGCAGCCCCTGATACCTGCTACTTCAGATTCGCAGGCCTCTACTGAGACCCATTCAGAGTCCAGTATGCTGCGAGATGCTTCAACTGTGGAACCTGCAAGTGTCTCTACCTTGGATGGGTCCGGAGCCGCTGTGCAGGCACCGGCTTCTGAGGGTGTATTCAGGCCTACTGACCTGCAT
This sequence comes from Protopterus annectens, assembly GCF_019279795.1. Lineage (NCBI taxonomy): Eukaryota > Metazoa > Chordata > Ceratodontiformes > Protopteridae > Protopterus > Protopterus annectens. The sequence continues at coordinate 893,287,703 of NC_056734.1, forward strand.
ATTAAGCCAATGCCATCTTCTTCTTCAAGGCCTAAAACTCAAACTATGCCTAGAAAACTGATGCCCAGACTGCATGGTCAGGCCTCTATGCCTAAAAAACAGATGATAAGAATGGTTGAAGACCAACTTTCCCCCTCTAAGAGACCTAGGACTGAATTTGCTTATGATACTTCTGACCAGGATTCTTAAATTTCTGTTTCCTCTGATGACCAGGATTTACCCTTATCTACCTATGAGGATTCTGATGCAGAGGACTCTATTCCCTCTGCTTCCCCCCCCAGAGGATTTCTCTTTTGGTGAAACCCTGCATACTCTTAGGGAGCACTTTCACTGGGAAAACCAGGATTACTGTGATTCTAAAAAGAGGCTTAGGGATGTCTTACTCATGCCCAACACAGGCCTTTAGCTATCCCTCCTGTACTAGACATTGTTGATGCCTTTTCTGAATCTATCTTAGCCCCTGACTCTTTACCTTCTGCTCCCAGAAAACCTGATAGATATTATAGGGTTCTTGACTCTCACAAGTTCCTTTTTAAAAATCCTGCTGCGGATCCAGAGACCATTTCACAGGGACCCAAGGGCATCAAGGCTACTACTGCCCAAAATCCTGCCCCCCCTGATAGAGACTCCAGGGCCTGGATTGATGGGGTAAGAAAGTATACACTTATGCAACCTTGGCCATTAGGGCCATCTAAACTGATGTCAGTAAAAGTGAATAATTTTATTTCTTGTGGAAAGCAAATACCTCACAAAGATTTTCATTTGTACTGTATTCCTTGCCTAGGCCCTGACCACAACGTACCTCGCTGTCAGTTTTGTGCCTTATTTAAGCAATGAACTATTCGTTGTTGTTATATTTACGCTTCTAAATATTTTGGTACTCAGTTCAGTTATCCAGATATGTCTTCGGTAAGCCATCCGACTACCAACATTCCGAAAAAAATGCAAAGATAAAGACAGAGACAGGCTGCCTAGGTCCAAAGCTGCTGACGACGCTTCTCCTAAGCCACTCACTTTCGCAGCCCCTGATACCTGCTACTTCAGATTCGCAGGCCTTTACTGAGACCCATTCAGAGTCCAGTATGCTGCGAGATGCTTCAACTGTGGAACCTTCAAGTGTCTCTACCTTGGATGGGTCCGGAGCCGCTGTGCAGGCACCGGCTTCTGAGGGTGTATTCAGGCCTACTGACCTGCATATTAAGCCAATGCCATCTTCTTCTTCAAGGCCTAAAACTCGAACTATGCCTAGAAAACTGATGCCCAGACTGCATGGTCAGGCCTCTATGCCTAAAAAACAGATGATAAGAATGGTTGAAGACCAACTTTCCCCCTCTAAGAGACCTAGGACTGAATTTGCTTATGATACTTCTGACCAGGATTCTTAAATTTCTGTTTCCTCTGATGACCAGGATTTACCCTTATCTACCTATGAGGATTCTGATGCAGAGGACTCTATTCCCTCTGCTTCCCCCCCCAGAGGATTTCTCTTTTGGTGAAACCCTGCATACTCTTAGGGAGCACTTTCACTGGGAAAACCAGGATTACTCTGATTCTAAAAAGAGGCTTAGGGATGTCTTACTCATGCCCAACACAGGCCTTTAGCTATCCCTCCTGTACTAGACATTGTTGATGCCTTTTCTGAATCTATCTTAGCCCCTGACTCTTTACCTTCTGCTCCCAGAAAACCTGATAGATATTATAGGGTTCTTGACTCTCACAAGTTCCTTTTTAAAAATCCTGCTGCGGATCCAGAGACCATTTCACAGGGACCCAAGGGCATCAAGGCTACTACTGCCCAAAATCCTGCCCCCCCTCCCTGATAGAGACTCCAGGGCCTGGATTGATGGGGTAAGAAAGTATACACTTATGCAACCTTGGCCATTAGGGCCTTAAACTGCCAGATGTTCTTCATCTCACATTGCTGCAGTCATAACCTGTGGGTAGTCCGCTGTCCTCGGTCGGCCCGAATACCAAAGAGTTAGGCTGGCGCCGGTCATGGTTGCTCAGATCTGACGTCAGTACGCCGAGGTATTAAAGCGCATGACCGACATCATATCCTCAGTCTTTCTTGCCGCATGGTCCGAAGCAGAAGCAGCGTTTGCAAGTGCCGTTCGGCGTTCTGAAATTTTTGTATTCTGAGTTTCAGACCGAAAACCAAGTTGGGCTAAGTACCCCGTTGGGGAATATTTTTGTCTTTTCTTGCCTCAGTTAAATCCGGATGTCAGAAAAAGTGAATAATTGTATTTCTTGTGGGAAACAGATACCGCATAGGGATTACCACTCTCTCTGTATTCCTTGTTTGGGGCCTGAGCACGACGTAGTCGGGTGTCGCTTTTGTGCTAGATTTAATAAGCGCACCATTAAACGTAGGTTAGATTGCGCTAGGCTGGTCTTCGGTAAGCGGTGTAATTACAATATGCCGTCGGATCCTCCGACGCCCGCTACCGCTAAGAAGCGCAAGGAAAAATCGTTAAAGTCCAAGCAGGATGAGTTGTCCGTTCCAGACGCCGGTTCTTTAGAAACTACGGTGGAATCTGTGGATCCAGCCGAGGTTTCAGCTGAGTCTCAGGGGGAGCCGTTAATTTTGCAAGATGTGGCCTCTCAGGAGTCGGGTCAGGCTGAGGGGGCCTCTCAGGTTGCTGTACTCCCTTCTTTGCATAAGGTGGTTAGGCCTTCCCCTTCTGTCTCTAAGGTACCTTCCAAGGTCAGGCCTGGTTTGTCTTCCTCTGGTGTCAGTCCTAGTTCTGCAGGCTCTGTACCTAAAAAACACATGCTTAAAATGGCAGAAGATTTGATTTCCTTAATCAGAGGTTCTATGCCCCCCCCAGATAAGAGGCCTAGGGTGGAGCCAGAGGTGGAAGGTTTGGAACATTCTTCAGATTACTCAGAGTCTTCGGCTGAAGACATTCAGGATTTTCCTCCTTATTCTGATTCAGACGCAGAGGATTCTAGTCCTTCTGCTTCTCCTCCAGAGGATTTTTCTTTTTCAGAAACCCTGCATTCTATGAGAGAGCATTTTAAATGGGAAGGTCAGGATTTCTCAGATTCCCGAAAGAGGCTTAGGGAATTTTTGTTTTTACCACAACATAGGCCCTTGGCTATACCTCCTGTTTTGGATGTTGTGCAGGATGTTTTCTCTGAAGCTTCCCTTAATCCAGGCTCTCTGCCTCCTGCACCGGTTAAACCAGATAGGTATTACAGAGTGCCAGAGGCTCATAAATATCTGTATAAGAGCCCAAGGGCTGACCCAGAAACTATTAGCCAGGGTCCTAAGGGTGTCAGGGCTTCTGTTGTAAAGAATCCAGTTCCTATGGATAAAGATTCTAGAGCTTTGGATAGGTGGGGTAAAAAAGTGTATACCTCTTCCACTCTAGCTATGAGGGCTTTGAATTGCCAGTTTCATATGTTGAAGTACCAGAATTTTCTCCTTACTCAGTTAAAGTCTAAGGTAGATGCTTTGGCAGAGGGCATAGACTGTAAGGAATTACAGGATTTGGTTCATGCCTCTGATCAGGTGGGTAAGCATTCTTTGCAGTGTGGTTTTGATGCTTTACAGGCTTCTTCCAGGGTGGCTGCCACTGGATCAGTTATTCGAAGGCACGCATGGCTTAAGGATCAGAACTTGTCAGAGCATGTTAAAGCTCGAATTTTAGATGCTCCTCTTCAGTCTGAAGTTTTGTTTGGTTCTCCTGTGAAGTCAGTCTTGAAGAAAATGGAAGACAAAGCTAAGTCTATGCAGACTGTTAAGGATTTTTTGCAGGTACAGCCCCCTAAGTTTAGCAGAAATTGGCCTACTAAGGGATGGGCTTACCCTTCTTCAGATTTACAGTCTAGGGGCAGATCTAGACGTGGTAGGGGCAGAGCTCAGGGTTCTTTCAGGCCTAGAACGTGGAGTTCCCCTGCACAATCTACAGGTGAGGGCAGGGGCCAGTCCTTTCGTAAACAGACCCAATGACCTGCATCTTCAGCTGCCAGATCCTTCCTGTCTGGCAGCTCCTCTGGGAGGAAAGTTGGCACTTTTCAGACAAAATTGGCTTTTAGTCACCCAGGACAAATGGGTGTTGGACATTATAGACCGAGGCTACAAGTTTTATTTCCACACATTGCCTCCTTTCAAAGGCATGCCAGACGTTCCTCCTTAGCAAAGGGTGGAGGCTCACAAACAGATTTCTTTACTTCTTCAAATGGGGGCTATACAGCAGGTTCCTCTGTCAGAAGTGGGCCTAGGATTTTATTCTCGCCTGTTTCTTGTAGCAAAGAAAGGGAACACTTGGAGGCCAATTTTGGATCTATCTATCCTCAACGCATACCTGGACATTCCAAAATTCAAAATGTTGACTTTGCAACAACTTCTGCCTCTGTTGGGCAAAGATCACTGGATGGTAACTCTGGATCTCAAAGAGGCTTATCTTCATATTCCTATCAGGCCCAGTTGCAGGAGATTCCTGCGTTTTCGGGCTGGGACTTTACATTATCAGTTCTCTGCATTGCCCTTTGGCTTATCTACTGTGCCCAGGGTATTCACAAAGGTTCTGGCTCCGGTGATAGCCTTCTTAAGGTTAAGAGGAATACAAATTTATCCTTATTTGGACGATTGCCTGATTCCTGCTCAAGACAAAGACAAGCTACTTCACCATCTACAGTATGTTATGGCAGTGTTAAGGTGCCTAGGGTATTCTGTGAACGAAACAAAGTCCAGTCTAGTACCCTCTCAGGACATGTGCTTTCTGGGTGTGAGACTGAATACAGCCTCTCAGATGGCTTTTTTGACCCCGGACAAGCAAAGAAATCTTACACTTTACTTCCAACAATTGTCTCTACGGTCCAGGCTGACTGCAAGGACAGTCCTTCAAGCCTTGGGGTTCATGGCATCTTGTATTCTGGTGCTTCCCAATGCCAAACTGCATATGAGGAAGCTACAATGGTATCTCAAAAGTGTATGGACTCAACACTGCCACGATTTGGACACTGTCATTCAGATAATACCTTGCATTCAAAAGGAATTTTTGTGGTGGCTCAGGAATGTCACCTAAACAAGGGACTCTCTGTGACCCGACCAGAGGCGAGTCAGATCTTAACGACAGATGCCTCAGACAAGGCTTGGGGAGCACACCTCAATGGAAAATGGGTTCAAGACACGTGGCCTGCCAGACTTCAACATTTGCATATCAACTTGAAGGAGATGTTAGCAGTCCAATTTGCATTGATGGCTTTCAAGGATCTTCTTCACCCAGGACAAGTGTTGATTCAAACAGATAACACAACTGTCATGTGGTACATCAACAAGCAAGGGGGAACCCATTCGTACCCTCTTTGCAGGCAAGCTATGATTTTGTGGGAGACTGCTCTCAGTTTGCATCTCACTCTTCAGGCAAGGTTTCTGCCAGGAGCACAAACTCCTTAGCGGATGTTTTGAGCAGACAGATGGTGGATCCCCACGAGTGGAAGTTGGATCCTCATGTATTTCAACAGTTGACAGTGATTTGGGGGACTCCAGACATAGATCTGTTCGCTTCTCCACTAAATTTCCAGTTGCCAAAGTTTTGCACAAAGATGTTTCATCCAAAAGCTTGGAAAGTGGATGCTCTATCATTCAGTTGGAACAATCTTCACGTCTATGCCTTTCCTCCTCTGCCTCTCCTTCCCAAGGTGCTCTTGAAGGTCAGACAGGACAAGCCCTCCATGATTCTTATAGCTCCAGATTGGCCACGGCAGCACTGGTACCCTCTGCTGAGGAGTTTAGTACGGCAGCCTCCTTGGCCTCTGCCATCAATTCCACACCTTTTGTCCCAGGCAGGCAATCATTTCCTCAATATCAGGATACAGTCCCTGCATCTGACAGCCTGGCATATTCTGTTCTAGACCCTGGAGGGTCGCAGCTTCCTCAACAAGTTTTGAATGTCATTTTGGAGGCCAGAAGGCCTAGTACAAGGAAAGTTTATGCTGATAAATGGAGGAGATTTTTTATTTGGAGCAAAGCAAGGAGCTTTGATGTTTCAGGGCCTAATTTGAGTGTTTCATTTCAGTACCTTACAGAATTATTAGACAAGGGTTTGTCTTTCTCCTCTGTAAAAGTTCATGCTGCAGCCATTTCTGCTCACTATGACTGTGACCCACCATTATTCTCTCATCCTTTGTTTAAGCAATTTCTTAGAGGGGCAAAGAACATAAGACCCCCGCGTAGAGCTCCTACTCCTTCCTGGGATCTCAATTTTGTGTTGGAAAAACTCACTTTACCTCCTTTTGAACCTGCAGCTACGTCTGAGTTAAAGTTTTTGTCTTGGAAGACTGCTTTTTTGTTGGCCATTACGTCTGCTAGAAGGGTATCTGAATTACAAGCTCTAATGGCAGTTGAACCCTTCCTGATTTTTCATAAGGATAGAGTATCCATGCGTACTAACCCTACTTTTATGCCTAAAGTGGTTTCAAATGTGGCCTTGAACCAATCTATTCATTTGCCTACATTTTATGCTGATCCCCAAAATAAAGGGGAGAAAATTTTACACACTTTGGATATTCACAGGCAGTTGCGTTATTATTTGAGCAGAACTAAAGGGTTCAGACAGTCTCAACAGTTATTTGTTTCTTTTGCTTTGGGCTCTCAGGGGAAACCTGTTTCAAAACAAACTATTTCTAAGTGGATTGGCCATTGTATTGCTTTTTGTTATTCTCACCATGGTAAGGAGATTCCGGCTGGAATCAGACCTCATTCCACTAGGGCTACTGCCACTTCTACTGCTTTTTTAAGGGGTGTAGCTACTAAGGATATTTTGGAAGCAGCTACTTGGAGTTCAGTGCACACTTTTTCTAAACATTACCATCTCCCTCTTTATTCCAAATCTAGGGCTGGGTTTGCCACTGCAGTCTTACAGGGCATGTTAGCAGCTCCCAATGCTTTATGATTTTGCCAACCTCCCTTTACCTTTGCTTTGGGATTCTACCCACAGGTTATGACTGCAGCAATGTGAGATGAAGAACATAGTACAGTTTTGTACCTACCATAAATGTAGATGTTCGAAGATCCACATTGCTGCAGTCCAATTTACCCTCCCTCCTTCCCCTCTGTAGTTTGGAGTGGTTGTGTGGTTTGGGTTGTAAATATTGTTTGTACATGGGTTTTGGAGGTTTTCTGTTTTTGGCTATGGCCTTTCTTTTTAGGGCCTTGGTCATGTGCTTTAATACCTCGGCGTACTGACGTCAGATCTGAGCGACCATGACCGACGCCAGCCTAACTCTTTGGTATTCGGGCCGACCGAGGACAGCGGACTACCCACAGGTTATGACTGCAGCAATGTGGATCTTCGAACATCTACATTTATGGTAGGTACAAAACTGTACTTTCCATATGTTAAAGTATCAGCAACATATCATTGGATTGCTTAAACAGAAAATGATGTTGATTCCTGATTGTGCTGAAAATAAGGATTTACAGGATTTAATGCATTCTGCTGAACAGGTTGAAAAGCATACTTTGTAATGTGGTTTTGATTCATTAGAAGAGGCATCTTGCAGGGCTGCTGTTACTGGGTCTGTACTTAGAAGGCATGCTTGGCTTAAGGAGCAATCTTTGCCAGATCATGTTAAAGCTAAATTACTGGATGCTCCTTTAAATCAGGACCACCTGTTTGGCAACAAGGCAGAAGACTTTCTTAAAAAGATGGAGGAAAAAGCTAAATCTATGCAAACTGTTAAAGATTTCCTACAAGTACAACCTCCAAGATTTAATAGGCATTGGCCCTCTAAGAATTGGTCTTTTCCTGCCTCTTCCAAGCCTGTCAGTCCAAACCCAGAACCAGCAGAGCACCCAGGCTTCAGTCCCAGGGTACGCACAGAACTAAACAGTGGGGGGCTCCCACTTCCAAATTAAGGAGTAGTAAGACTCCCCCCATGGTTAACTGTCTCAGTGACTTAACTTTAAAACTTCCAAGCACTTCTCAACTGACTGCTCCTTTAGGGGGAAAGATTGCTCTGCAGGCAAAAAACTGGGAACTCATTACCCAGGACAAATGGGTGTTAAATATAGTTTTCCAAGGATACAGATTTTACTTCCACACATTACCAACCCCAAACGGTTGGCCAGATCTACCCCAAAATCAGTGAGCAGAGGCTCAAAAGCAAGTACTCTCTCTCTTAAGCATAAAGGCTATTCAGACTGTACCAGAAGAGGAAAAGGGACAAGGTTTCTACTCAAGATTTTTCCTGGTAACCCAGAAAAGACATCTCTTGGCATCCTATCCTGGACCTGTCCATATTAAACACCTTTTTGATGATTCCAAAATTCAAGATGCTAACTCTTCACCAGTTACTTCCTATGCTAAGTAAAGATGCGTGGTGGCAACACTGGATTTAAAAGAAGCCTACCTGCACATCCCAATCAGGGAATCTTGCAGAAGATACCTACACTTCAAAGCAGGCTACATGCACTGTCAGTTCTCTGAAGTACCTTTTGGGTTATCTACTGTGCCCAGGGTATTCACAAAGTGCCTAGCTCCAGTCATTGCATTTTGTAGGCAAAGAAATATTCAAATATACCCATACCTGGATGATTGTCTAATTCAGGCAGAAAGCCAGGACATACTTTTGAATCATCTGGCATTTGTACAAAAGGTGCTAACTTGTCTGGGATACACCATAAATGAAAATAAATCACATCTGGTACCCTGTCAACAAATTATATTCCTGGGAGCAAGCTTGAACACAACTTCCAAGATGGCTTTCCTCATGCCAGAGAAACAAATTCATTTGACAACTTACTTCAAACTAATGGCCACAAAAACCCTGCTATCTGCAAGGGAAATTCTGCAAACCTTGGGGTTTATGGCCTCTTGCATTCTACTAATTCCATATGTAAGACTGCATATGAGGAAACTACAATGGTATCTAAAAAGCCTATGGTGTCAACATTCTCAGGATCTAGAAGCAATGATTCCTATCATACCTTGCCTACAGTTAAAGTTCCTTTGGTGGGCAGAGGCCTGCCACCTAAACAAGGGACTACCATTCACTCTACCCCCTGCCGCCCAAACCCTAACAACAGACGCATCAGACTATGCATGGGGGGCTCACCTGACAGGAAAGTGCATTCAGGGCAGAAGGAACCCAAGTCAAATGGACCTGCATATCAATCAAAAAGAAATGTTAGCTGTACAGAGTGCTCCAACAGCCTTCAAGGACCACATTCTTCCAGGACAATTAATGGTAAGGATGGACAACACCACTGTTATGTGGTACATAAACAAGCATGGGGGTACCCATTCTTACACCCTCTGCAGACTAGCCATGGCTCTGTGGAACACAGCCTTGAGCTACCAAGTGCATCTACAGGCTCAATTCCTGCCAGGAAAACTAAATGCACTGGCAGATGGACTAAGCAGAACTGTCATGGACCCACACGACTGGAAATTAGAACCAAAGATTTTCAACATGTTGATAAACAAATGGGGGAGCCCAGATATAGACCTGTTTGCCTCCCCCCCCGAACTACCAATTGGACAAATTCTGTACAAGGACTCCCCACAAACAAGCTTGGAAAGTGGATGCTGTGTCCTTCAGCTGGAAAAATCTATCAGTTTATGCCTTTCCTCCTCTGCCTCTCCTCTCCAAAGTACTACTAAAGATCAAACAGGACAAACCAAGAACAATACTGATTGCACCAGACTGGCCACGCTAACACTGGTACCCCCTCTTGCACAGTTTGTCACTGCTGGCTCCATGGCATCTTCCTCAGACCCCTACCCTGCTGTCTCAGCAGAAGAGCCAGATTTTGTATCCTCAGCTTCAAACCCTGACCCTGGCAGCCTGGCTAATTTCCTAATCTCTACATTACCATCCCTCATTAAACAAGTGCTAGATGTCGTTTTAGAGGCAAGGAGGCCTAGTACTAGAAAATCTTATGCTGAAAAATGGAAAAGATTCTGTGCCTGGAATCAAACTCAAGGGATGGGCACAGCAGCGCCCAATTTACTTCAGATTCTACAATATTTAACTGAGATGCTTCACAAGGGTCTTTCTTTTTCCTCCATCAAAATTCATGCCTCAGCCATTTCAGCTCATTACAACACAGAACCACCCCTCTTCTCTCATCCACCAGAGTGGCCAAAAACTTAAGTCCACCCAGGAGAGCCCCAACTCCAGCCTGGGACCTTAACTTTGCATTGGAAAAACTCACTCTTCCTCCTTTTGAGCCAGCTGCAAGTGCGGAGTTAAAATTTCTTTCTTGGAAAACAGCCTTCCTTTTAGCAATTACTTCAGCAAGAAGGGTATCTGAACTACAGGCCCTTATGGCAGAGGAGCATTTCATCATCTTTCATGCGGACGGGGTATCCCTCAGGACCAATCCCTTCTTCATGCCCAAGGTGGTATCCAGTGTGGCTCTTAACCAGTTCATTCATTTGCCAACCTTCTTTTCTAATCCACAGAACAAAGGGGAAGGGTTCTTGCACTCCTTAGATGACAACTTAGATTTTACTTGGACAGGACTAAACCTCAAAGGAAATCTGAACAACTGCTGGTGGCATTTGCTGCAGGGGCAGATGGGAAGGCTATTTCAAAGCAAACTATCTCTAAATGGATAGGCCATTGCATTCGTTTCTGCTATAAGCACCATGGAAAACCTATCTCACAGGGGATTAATCCTTATTCAACCAGAGCTGTATCTACCTCTACAGCCTTTCTCAGAGGTGTACCTACCAGGGACATCCTAGAAGCTGCTACCTGGAGTTCTGTACATACTTTCACCAAGCATTACCATTTACCAATTTTCTCTAAATCCAGAGCTGGCTTTGCCACTGCAGTCTTGCAGGGCCTTATAGCTGGTCCTAATGTTATCTAAATGCCTCCTCCCAACCTTAGCTATTGGAAATCTACCCAAATGTGATGACTGCAACAGTGAAACACGAAGAACATAGTACAGTTGTGTACACTTACCATAAATGTAGATGTTCGGGTGTATTCACTGTTGCAGTCCTGGTTACCCTCCCTCCAGCCCCCTGACTTCTTTTGGCTATATCTTTACTCTCCTTTACTATGCTTAAAAGCTTTTTGGTGTATTTGCTTTTTTGGTGGAAGTGTAACCTTATATGTATACATATATATATATATATATATATATATTTTTTTTAATTGCTTCCCATTAGGGGGCACCTGGCATCTGGGGCAAGAAAAACTGATGTAATGGCGTCAGCTGCATGTTTTATACCCCTGACTACCTGACGTCACAGAAGATGAGACAGCAACCAATGCAGGACCCAAGACTTTGATAATCAGGCCGACTGAGGGCTACTGCAAGCAGATAATCGAAATGTGATGACTACAACAGTGAATACACTCGAATATCTACTTTTATGGTAAGTGTACACAACTGTACCTTTAACATAGAACAGAAGTTTTGCCATATAATGGGTTGGAGATGAGTTAGACTATCTGAAGAGCATATGAGGGTGTAATGTTCTGCGAACTGTATGAGAGTGGCCTGTTGGAAGGCTTTATGAACATTACTAGTGAAGATATAAAATAGGAGAGGACCGAGTATAGGACCTTTTGGTAACCCAGTGAAGACGGGTGGGTAGGTAGGAAGAAAGGGTTGAATGCCCAATTGGGTCTATTAGACAAATGAGAGATAAACCATTGGATAGTAATAGATCAGGAGAAGACTTTTGCAGTAGGAGTATGCTGTGGGATACTGTAGACATGTCTAAGATTAGTGAGGAGACAAATTTGTTTTTGATGGTATCAGTAAAGGATAATAGAGCAGTGGTTATATTATGTCAGGGATGAGAACTGTGTTGCATGGAAGTCTATCTCTTAGCAATCTGTATCTTACAGTATCCACAATAAAATCCATAGCAGCAACCTACCTGCTCTTATCTCTGTTGTACGTATCATCTATCTTCACCAATGTCAGCAATGCCCTCATGTCCTTACTCGATGCAGGATGTAATAAATTAGCAAAGTTCCCTGTATATTCATCTCATAAAACCAACCACTACACAGTCCTAAAGGACCTAAATTAGCTAGAACTCCTAAGTCAGCTAACCTTCTCTCAAATCATTACAAACCAGATAGTTGCCCCTCTCTAAAAAAATTATTACTACCATACAGCAACAACAGAATGCTATGCTCTAATAGCAAATCTCTTCAAGCTGTAACTAACTCAAAAAACTCTGCTGGAAATTTTCTCTCTAGTCTCACTGTGTTTCAGAACTGTGGATCTGCATCCCACTAGAGATAAAACTTAAGAGAAAACAACAAATGCTTTAAAAGTCTGCAAAAACAGCACCTGTAATGCACCTGGCTCTGCTCTTGCTCTGGACCCAGATTACTTCTAGTCGAGAAAGAAAATACAAGCTGTGATACCTCTATCAAAACCACTGCTGTTCTAACATAAAACACCTCTCTTTATCTACTACTGCTAACATTTAATTATATTTCTTAACTGCCTACTCCTTCTTATTCCTCTTTTTTCCTTGTTATACTACAACTTACTAATTCAGTCCGAATGGAATCTTTGTCTTCCCTTTGTTTCTTTGTACTTCTCTTTGCTACAACCTTATACAAATGCACAGGCTTTCTCTTATTTGTTTTTCTTTTCTTGCTGTAGTACAAATTGTATGATGCAAGCCTTACCATTAATCATGTTTGTGCAAAGATGTATATGTAAACAAGAGGAAATATTTATAATATACAAGTGGAATATGAAAATATACTGTATATTGTGTATGTGTTTGAATATGAAGATTTTCTCTTCAGGCTTCCTCTGAAAAAAGGGTATCTGTCCCAGTCGGACTTTCCTGGTCAACAAAGATAAACAAATAAATAAGTTGAGTGATATTGACGTAGTTGTTTTTAAGTCCCTTTTCAGAGGAGGCCAAGGGAGAAAAGCCTCATTAGAAGTATATACAGTTGCATAACAAAACTGTAAAACGACTAACCTTGATAATAGTATTGACTGTATACGTCATAAGACTATGAGGTGTTTATCTGATTAGAAATGATTGTATATGCATTTTATTAAGACACAGTACCTTAACAGTGAGTTGTGTAGTTACCATTACCTGTGAAATTATATTATATTTGCTGGTATTGATAAAGACATCTGTATCAGGAGGAATATCAGGTGTATGTCATAGTAGAGATATGGGTTTTGTGTAACAGGACAAAGATTAGTCTTAGAAAGCAGGCTAGATGAGAGAGAAAATGAGGAAAGAAAAATATGAATTTGAGATGAAAGGGACAACCTGTTGAAGAGAAAGAGCATGACCATGATTGAGGAAAGTGCTGTTTGAGCAGTATTTCGAAGCTGAGGAGTTTAAGCCATTTTTATGATTGGAGAGATTGCATTCCACAGTCTGGAGACATAACAAGAGCCCACTGTCCACTGCCCGGTTGTTAGACTTAGTTGTGATTAATAGGAACTTTTGACTTGAGTGGAGATCCCTTGTGTGGGAATAACACTGTAGAATTGGCACTGGACATTTTTCAGGATAGTAAATTAGTCGGTGTGCATAAACTGGTTATGAATATGCTAGGTGGTAGTTTAGTTTAAGTCATCCAAGCTGCTTTAAGGAATGCCAGTGATGTGTTCTTTATGAGATATTGATAGCAAATTTAGTGATCTTTTTATAACAGGAGGCTAGCTTTGGTTTAAGTGTTGTGTTCACATTTATTAAAATGTGTGAAGTTTTAGGAGGATTGGAAGTAGATAGGTTGAGGCTAGAGTTTTTCTTACTGTGTTAGTCGGGTACTGCCTGTCTGTATAAATGGATCCCAATTTTTGCTCAGCTTTTCAATGATCTGTATTATATGTTGAGATTCTACGTTGTCATCTATTACAGCACCCAGTAGTTCAGTATTAGTTATTATTTCGATTTCTGGCTTTACCAGAAAGGCTCATCCAGACTCTGCTACACTTTGCTGTGAAGGAAAGGTTAGTTTGCTTTTATTTTTTGTATTACTGTATTGCCTTTCTATATTTTGAATACTGTAGTTTGTTTTCTTTACCTTGTGTTTTGCTTGCATTCTGTTTTAACAGCATATTAAAACTTCAAAAGAGACCACAGCTCTCTCTGTTCTGAGTCAGGCAGAATTTTATCCTGCCCTCCCACCCATTTAAGTTGTCTTGTTAAATACCACTGTCTTTCTAGTTGCCCGCCTCTTATGTTAATCTGACCATATATCTCATTTCTCTCTACTTTCACTGGCTTATGTGAGTAATCACAAAATCATCATTTTTGAAATCCCACCCCTTCAATTATTTAAATTTATTGGCCATCCTACAGTATTTCATAGTACCAAAATACAAAAGTGACCACCCTTTCAATCCATCTTGCTGTTTTAAAATAGTAACTCTCCACTAAACCTTAACTTTTTAAACAGGTAAAACTCAAGTTACCTACTTTCACATCTAACTTCTCTAGTGCACACTACAGAGTGCATTCTTTTCAGTCTTACCTTTAAGCATCCCTGTGACTAGCACTTTCTCTAATACCTGCTGGAAAGCACTAGGAAGCCTTAAACTCATACAAACACTGAACTCTCCTTGTTAACAAGGAGAAATTAATAGTAGGCACTAAACAGCCTATAATTGCAAAGTACCTTGCTAAGGAAACAGCCCCTGTACTTTACAAAGAAAAAAAAAAAAAAAAGCCCCAAACCAGGCATGTCTAAGGGTCAGCTTCCGGTGATTTCTCCTGTCCACCTGGTGAATCTGGGCATACTGGGGCAATGCAGCAATTGCCTCATGTACACAGACAACCCTCTCCTCCTACCACCCAACACTACAACCTGTGAGAGATGCACTTACATAGCCAAAATGGAAGCAAAGCTCTGTCCACCCAAGATTGTGCTAAACAGTCAAGAGGAGAAGGTTAACACCCACACTACACCTCAAGCAACACATAGCCCTTCTAAACCCGCACCACCAACACCCACATATAGCAACACTAAATCCACATATGCAGAGGCCCTTAACTGTAACCTGCCCAAGCAACAAAGACCTCTGAAGCTGAAACGCAAACAAACACCAATCACAACCAATGTGTCACATAGTTCACAACACCAGTGTGCCACCCAGCAACAGCCCCTAAGGCAAGACAATGTACCTAACACTTTAGTCATAGGTGACTCTATAGTCCGGCACACTGATGTCCCTCTCACCAGGTTGAATAAGGAGAAAATTACAGTCAGCTGCCTGTCGGGTGCCAGGATCCACCACATAACGCATGCACTCAAGTCACTCCACAACAAGTACAAATATGACTCTGTCATTGTCCATGTTGGAGTAAATGACTTGAGACGTACCTCCCTGGACTACATGAAAAGAGACATGGAAGAGCTCTCGGATCATGTGGCCCAGGCAGGTATGACCCTAGCCCTGAGTAGCATCCTGCCTTCGCCCAGAATGATACCACAATATAAGGATAAAATGATTGACTTCAACAATTGGCTAAGCTTATGGTGTCATTCAAAGGGGATCCAGTATCTGTCTGCCTGGGATGACATGATTGACAGACCACGATGTTTTGCCAGAGATGGTCTGCACCTGTCGCCCCTGGGATTCAGGTTACTGGCTAAGGCTCTTGCCACCCCTATAGTGCCTATTTTAGGCAAACTTCAAAGGACAAAACCACCACCGTAACAGGTACAAGCATGCAAAATCTGAAGGTAATGCTACTCAATGCTAGAAGTCTAAACCTCAAAATGCACTCTCTCGAGGCACTCCTAAAAATGGAGAACATCAATATCTGTGCAGTAACTGAGACCTGGTTCAAGGCTTCAGAGAGCACCCCTGCAATACCAGGCTACAATACTTACCACACTTTTCGGCCACCAAACCAGGACCGAAACACTAAAGGTGGAGGAGTGTCAATATTCACCAAGGATATTCACACCACCAGGCTAGTTGGCCAACACAATGTGTCTGAAATTCTTCAAGTGCAACTAACACTAGGTAAGACTGCAATCCAAATTGTAGCTTGCTACAGATCCCCCACCATACCCCAAGATTCTCACTACACCTTTCTAAACATACTGGAAAATATAAAGATAGAACCAAACACCCTTATACTGGGTGATTTTAACTACCCTGCCATTAACTGGGAAAACTACTCATGTCCCAACACCTTTGCGCAACGGTTCTTGGAATTCATAAATTCCAATGCCCTGGATCAACTAATCCATAGTCCCACCAGGGGCTCCAATATCCTAGACCTGGTCATTACCAACATGGGAAATCACTGCTCCATACCTATGGTCACCCCCTCGTTAGTCAGGTCTGACCATAAGCTAATCACCCTTAACATCCACATCCCACCCCCACCCCCAGTAAAGAAACCACCATAAAAAACTTCTCCAAAGCCAACTTCATGTTACTCAAGTCAGAAGTGACAAACTTCATGACACCCATGCAGACGGGAACTGAAAGTTCAACTGCTAAATCCTACACTAAGGCAGTGTACGAGCACATCCACTCATGCATGAATCGTGCCATCCCAAATAGAACCAAAATGCTCTCATCCAAAAAAAGGAAGCCAATCTGGTGGTCCCCTGCCATAAACAAACTTTACAACAAAAGGAAGAAACTTTTGCAGAAAAGAGGAAAATCCCAGGATGCAAAAACTCCTTACTAGCCTCAGTAAGAAACTGAGATGCCTCATAAAATCCTCCAAAGCTAGTTACGAAAATAAAATTGCCAAAGATTCCAAAGACAACCACAAAGCATTCTATAACTATGTCAAGAATCTAAATGGCAATGCTCAGATCTGCTCTGAGCTAAAACAGAATGGCATTAATATACTGATCCGAAGGATATTGCCAATATCCTGGCAGATCGATTCAGTGCCAACATCACCCCCCTCTCACCCCCTAAATGGCCCATCTCAATACCAGAAGATTGCCAAATTCCAGTAATAATGGCCACACAGGTACAAAATGCACTCTCTAAAGCCAACAATACAGCATCCATGGGACCAGATGACATCCCGGGCTGTGTACTACATGAACTACAATATGAACTGGCACCTCACCTAAGTGTCATGTTTAATCATAGCCTCACCTCAGGTTTCATGCCCACTGAGTGGCGCAGAGCTACAGTTATCCCAATCAAGAAGGGGGGATCCACCTTGGATCTCGGAAACTACCGTCCCATCAGTCTGACAAGCCTTATCTGCAAGGCCATGGAGCGTATTATCATGGAACTTATAAATAAAGACATTGGCAACCTTCAAACACTGGACCCCACCCAGTTTGGGTTTGTGAAGGGCCGATCTTGTCTCCTGAACCTGATTGACTTCTCTGAATCAATCTCCAGAGCCATGGACAAGGGTAAGGTGGTCCACACAGCCTATCTAGACCTTGCCAAGGCCTTTGACACCATCCCCCACTCTGGAATCATAGATAAACTTACTAAGTTGGGCATTAATCCCTATGTCACCCAATGGGTTGCTAAATGGCTTACTGATAGAACGCACACTGTAAAAATAGCCGACTCCAAATCCAGCTCCAAACAAGTGACAAGTGGAGTACCTCAGGGTTCAGTCCTGGGGCCGCTCTTGTTTGGCATCTACTTCTCTGAAGTACAGGTCAACACTAAGGGACTCTGGCTAACAAAGTTTGCAGATGACTGCAAACTGGGAGCCATTATTGAATCCCCAAATGATGTGGATACTCTACAAAAGGGCCTTACAGAAACAGATGCTTGGTGCCAGAGCCATGGGCTCAAGCTCAATGCCAAGAAATGTATTGTTATCCCCTTTGGGAAAAAAAATGTATCCATGAATTACCATATTGGTGGCAGTACACTAAACACAGAAAGTGTGATAAGAGACTTGGGGACACAGGTGGACAGTGGTCTCACCTTCGATAACCACATCGTCACAAAAGTCAGGAAATCCTTCTATGTGGCACACCTCATCACGAAGGGCTTTTCATCCAGAAAAAAGGAGGTCATTGTCCCACTGTACTCATCCCTCATTAGACCCATTATAGAATACAACGCCCTATTTGGTATGTACCTCTCAAGACATCTGCAACAACTGGAAAGGCCTCAGAAATACCTCACTAAAAGAATCACAGGCCTAAAGCAGATGCCCTATGCTGACCGCCTTAAAAAACTCCAGCTATACTCTGTCGCATATCGTCTACTCAGAGGCGATCTCTGCTTAACATACAAGGCCATGTCAAACCCTGAGCTGTTGGACATGCTACACTTAAAGAAATCCCAATCCCTCAGAGCTACACACTCCAGGGATCTAAACCTTGTCATCACAATAAACAAAACATGCTGGAGGGATAGGTTCCTGACCCAAAGACTCCCCAGACTCTGGAATAGATTGCCCATACATGTCAAGCAGAGTGCCTCTTTGGACCTCTTCAAGAGGAACCTTGACGATTGGATGGGAGAAAGGAAATTCACCCCAGGGATCACGTCAGTCGCCCTGCTAGACAGGGGTCCAGGAAAGTAAATAATGTGGGAAGAAATAGCCAGGGAATTGTTATGGCTAGGCTTGTATAGGCCCTAGGGCTGATAGCCTAGTACCAACCTATGAACCTATGAACCTATGGTATTATTTGATGATGTAAATTATTCTTTTTGGTTTTGATACTCTTCATGGATGAAGGTCATAATTTTTGGGAGGGAGGAGTTAAGGAGCAAGTTTGATTTTTTGTTGGGTTTCAACAGGAGAGAAGGAAGCTTGAATTATTTCCTAGAGTTAGGTAACTGTTCTGGCTGTAAATATTAATGTTGAATCATCTGCATAGCGTACTATGCTAGCAGGCTGTGTGACAGTGTGGAGCTTGTTTATAAAGATGTTGTAAGGAAGGGGTGTTAATATGGAGCCTTGTAGGACTCCTGTGGTATATGGTAGAGAGTGTGAGTATTCCTGTTGCCATATAACTGCTTGTTGCCTTCCAGATAAGTAGCTAAGGAACCATGAAAGGCAGGATTGGGAGGGAGTGGCAGGAGAGAATTACCAAGTATATGTTGGTGTGACAGGAGAGAATTCACCAGGTATATGTTGGTGTGATACCATGTCAAATGCTTTAAACAGGTCTAAGAATATGGTGGATACTAGTTTGCTGTTGCTACTGTGCTGGTTTGTAGTATTACTATGATGGTTTTTAGTATAAGTACAATGTAGGAGACTAGTTGCTGTACTGTGATAGAATCTAAGGGTTTTAAGGTAAAGATAGAGGCATTAACACTAGGGGTCTGTGGTAAAGGGTGTAGAAATGGGTCATTGGGATTACGAGGAGAGTCTTTAGTAAGGGCAGCTGTGCTTTTTATAGAATAATGGTTAAATTCATTGGCAGTTTCCAGCGATGAGTTATTTTGAGGTGGGTAAGAGTTTTGTTTTGTTCCAGGATATAACATTTCTCTGATAGATGACCAGAATTTCTTGGGATTATATTGCAGGTTGTTTTGAAAGGTACTGTAGTATTGACAAATTTGTTTTTGGTAAAGCTGTGGAGTTCTTTTTTTTTTTTTTTTTTTTTGCCATTTCTTCCACGTGTTTTCTCTGTCTTGCATAAGGATTCAGCTTATTCAGGTTAACCATGGTGCATAGTTGGCCTTTATTGTTTTCTGTCTTTAAGGTGCGGATCTGTTTAGTGTATTCCGGAAGATTGTATTAAATTCCTGAATGGCATCATCCATGGGAAATATTTTAAGTATGGTCAAATTAATAGATTATAAAATATGTATGAAGGTTGAAACATGATAGATTGTGGGTCAGTTTGTATATATTTCGTTTGACATGTGTGGTAATTGTATTGGTAAATGTAGGGTGGTGGTCATTCTGTTAGTATTCCAGAAGTCATATTTGCTAGACCCAGAAACCATTATCCAGTTCAGTAGTCTGCCATTGTTATTTCAATTTTTTTTGTCATGTAGGGTTGGAAATGATTGTATAAATTAATGCTGGAGACAGGGGAACCTGAAGTAAGGATTTGCCAGTCGATATTGTCATCTCCTAAGATTATTTTTTCATGTGGATTAGTGTTTGATATCCATTAGTGGGTATCTTTCAGTGTGACTAAATTATTTCTGTGTGGGTTATAGAGTGCTATAATGTGTAGTTGTTTATAAGGAGTTCTGTATTATGTAATTTTGGTCTGCAGTTAATATAAGGATAGAGTAACTCTGCTCCTTTTTTGCGGTTGATCAGTTCTAATGATATTGTAGCCAAGAGGATGTTTTTCAGCATCTATTATGCTAGACTTTAGCAAGGTCTCTGTGATTGTCAGAATATATGGGGATGGTAGGAGAGCCAAACATTAATTGCTCTGATGTTATTGCAGATATTGTGGACATTTATGGAAATAAAGTTCAGTTTCCTGGAAGGGAGGTAGGGGTGCTGAGGGATTGGAGAGGATGGCAGAGTTTGTATTGGTCTGAAATATGGATAAACCCGGCTTGGGTGGAATAGCTTCACATAAATGTATTTTTGAAATATGAGGCTATAATGGAGAAAATTTTGTTGTAGCAATTTTTGTTTTTTGCCTTATCTTGTATAATATGAGAGGGGAGTAAAGAATTTTTCTTTCACAGTTAGCAAGTAGAAGTGTTGCTGACTCAGTGGTGTTCAGACTGAGGAGTAAGAAGGATAAAGGAGAGTTTGTTGGAGAGGGTTTGAAGTTTATTTACATATTCATTTATTTATGAGAGAATCTAGTAGCGATTTTGTTGTAAGATTTAAGTAAAAGGGCTGTGCTCAAAAAGTATTATATTCTGATGACTCCATCTGTATAAACATGGGTTTTGCAAACTGTATTTCATCCCATCCTGGTACCTTATAAAATATTATTGGTGATTTTTCACATTGGTTTCTTGCATTTTGGTAACATTTTCTTTAAATGTTTGCAATTTTTCTTTTTTTCTTTTGTTGCAGCCACCCGATTAGAATCATTTGTAGTGCTGATGGGTGGTTATGACCCTGTAATCTTTGGAGCTGTATCTTCTGGAGCATCATGCTCCTAGAAGGGTCACCTTTGGTGTGTTGGTCTGAGACAAGGGGCTAAACAAACAGAGTTTTAAAGTAACACCTCTGGGATTTTTCATTTAAAGAAACAGACAACTTTCTGTATGCAAAGGGTAGTGGGATCTCAGTGTACAGCCAGGGCTGGCCAGACACCTAGCAAATGACTGCAAATTGGGAGCTATCATAGATTTCCTCCTTGGTACAAATATCTTACAAAAAGGTTCTAACTCAGGCAAATGAATGGTGCCAAAATCACAGACTAAAAAGTGCCAAGAAATGCTTTATAGTGCCTTTTGGGAAAATTGCAACCCAGTTATAACACACCCCTAAGAGACGGCCCAGTACTCTGGGACCTGGGAACATATATAGGCGGTAATCTAGCCTTTGACCAACATGTGGCTAAGGTAGTAAGAAAATCATTCTGTGTCACCCACCTTATGAGTAAAGGCATGGCATCCAGGTCCAAGGAAGTCATAGTGCCACTTTATTCGCCCCTTATCAGACCCATCATTGAGTATAATGTCCCTTTAGCATGTAGCTGATCAGACACATGCAACAACTGAAACTCCCACAAAGGTTCCTTCCCAGGAGAACCCAGGGTATAAATACATTGTCCTGTACAGATTGTTTTTAACCTGTTTCTTCTAATCTCGAGATAACCACCATGAAAAACTTCTCCAAAGCTGACTGTGGGCTTCTAAAAACAGAGGTGGCTAACGTCACGACACCCATGCAACTGGAGAACAGCTGCATGACTGCCGAATCATACATTAATGCCCTGTTCGAACATGTACACAAATGCATGGATCTCGCCATACCCAATAGAACCAAGACACTCTCCTCCAAAAAAAGGGAAGCCAATCTGGTGGTCTCCTGCCATAAACAAACTCTACAACAGAAGGAGGAAACTGATGAAAAATAAGGTGAAGTCCCAAGACTGGAAAAACTCCCTTATCAGCCTCAACAAAAAGTTGAGATTCCTCATCAAATCCTCTAAAGCTAGCTATGAAAACAGAATTGCAGCAGATAGTAAAGACAACCACAAGGCCTTCTATAGTTATGTAAAGAATCTCCATGGCAATACCCAGATTTGCTCGGAGCTGTTGCACAATGGCACTTCCTATACCGAGCCAACAGATAATGCCAATGTACTGGCTGACAGATTCAGTGCCAATGTTACCCCTCTCTCCCCCACAAAAGGACCAATCACAATATCAATAGATTGCCAGGCAGCCAGTATTACTGCTGCACAGGTTAAAACAGCACTGTCCAAGGCCAAGAATACAGCTTCTATGGGACATGACAATATCCCTGGTTGTGTTCTACATCAACTACAGAGTGACCTGGCACCTCACCTGTGTGCCCTGTTCAGTCACACCCTCACCTCAGGCTTTGTCCCTACTGAATGGCGCACTGCTACAGTCAACCCTCTCCACAAAGGAGGAGCGACTACAGACCCTGGGAACTATCGACCCATTAGCCTGACAAGTCTGATATGCAAAGCTATGGAATGCATCATCATGGACCTAATAAACAAAGATATAGGGAACCTCCAAACTCTGGATCCCATACAGTTTGGTTTTGTGAAGGGTAGATCATGCCTTTTCAACCTGGTCGACTTCTTTGAGTCAGTCACCAGAACTGTGGATGAAGGCAAGATGGTTCATACAGCCTACCTTGTTCTGGCCAAGGCCTTTGATACCATTCCCCACTCAGGAATCATAGAAAAACTCACTAAGCTAGGCATCAAACCCTATATCACAGTGTGAAAGTAGCTGACTCCAAGTCAGACTGTCGACCAGTCACTAGTGGAGTACCACAGGGTTCTGTCCTGGGTCCTCTCCTGTTTGGTATCTACTTCTCTGAAGTCCAGGCCAACACGAAGGGACTCTGGCTGACAAAGTTTGCAGATGATTGCAAGTTGGGAGCCATAAGTAACTCCCCAAGTGATGTTGACATCCTACAGAAAGGCCTCACTGAGACTAATGACTGGTGTCAGAACCATGGCCTTAAGCTCAATGCCAAAAAATGTGTCGCCATCCCCTTTGGGAAAAACCCCGTTCCCATGAATTACCACATCAATGGTAGTCCACTGAACACAGAAGGCATCATAAGAGATCTGGGAACACAGGTTGACAGCAACCTCTGTTTTGACCACCACATTGTCACTGTGGTCAGAAAGTCCTTCTGTGTCGCACATCTCATTACTAAGGGTTTTGCATCCAAGAAGAAAGAGGTCATTGTCTCCCTCTACTCTTTCTTCATTAGGCCAATCATCGGGTACAGTGCCCCATTTGGCATGTACCTCACTAGACACCTACAACAACTGGAGAGGCCGCAAAAATACCTCACAAAGAGGATCTTAGGCCTTAAACACTTGGCCTATATAGACAGACTCAAAAAACTCCAACTATTCTCTGTCTCATATCGCCTTCTTAGAGGCGATCTCTGCTTGACTTACAAAGCCATGTCTGACCCAGCTCTGTTAGAAATGCTACATCTAAAGAAATCCCAATCCCGCCACACTACATGCCCCAGAGACCTCAACCTCATTACCACAAACAACAGAACAAGCTTGAGAGACAGGTTCATAACCCACAAACTGCCCATGCTATGGAATAGACTTCCCATACATATCAAGCAGAGTGCCTCACTGTCCCTCTTCAAGAGAAACCTTAATGAGTGGATGGGAAATAGAAAATTCACCCCTGGAATCACTCCAGTGGCTCTACTTGACAGAGGCACTGGGAACTAAGGTTGGGTGGCACGATGTCAGGGTAATCCTATGGGCTAGGCTTGTAAAGGCTCTAGGGCCATTAGCCTAGTAAACACCTATGAACCTATGACCTAAGGAGGATCCTTTGATAGATGTGAGAATATGAGAAAATAATAATAATAATAATAAACAACATAATGTACTGCTGCAGCTTGTATAAGTAGAAGAGAAGGTTGGCTAAGTGTGTTTAAAGTCCCAAATAGTAAAATTGTGTTTGTGCACATAGACCTATTACCTGATCAGAATATTTGTCACTTGTACAGACTGTGCATGGGGTGCTTGATAGTGTTCCTGTACCGATTTTTTAGTTTAGAAGGGAAGATTCAGTGTGGATTGATGGGACTACTAGAGGAGTATGACTTGGAGGAACAGCTTTCCTCATCTGAACTTTAGTGGAAGTTATTTATGGATTTCTCTGATGGTCATGGCTTGTCAACAAGAAACACCATGTTGAAAGCATAGTACAGTAAGTGGATTTGGTATCTCAGCACCTTGAATTAAATGTCATCAAATTACTTCATTGTAATGTGATGAGACCTAAGGACACATGTTCTAGATGCTTGAGTTGGGAGTGATACTATGCTGTCAACTCACCATTTTAGTGAGCTGGGTTAGACATACAGGGCAGTCACTGGACTGATGGAGGAAACCCAAGACTGGAGTATTATTTTTCATTTTGAAGAATGTGTTCTGATTATAGCTGGATCACACCTCTTGGTCTCCATAGTAAAGCATAAGCTATGGTGCTGCAAAGGAAACATCATGTAGTAGCTGAGCCTGGGATTGAGGAGGAGCTTTGTGGGTACTGTCCTGGCTGTGGAGGGGTTAGGGAAATTTGCCAGTATTATCTGTGGTTTGTGAAGTTGGAGAAGGCATATGACTTTATACCATAGAATGCCTTGTTGAAGGGACTGCAGCAGTACAGAACCACAGAGGCTGCTGCCATTTGTGTTCTTATATTTGAGAAGCAGGAATTATGTCTGCATTCTTGGTTTATTCAGAGTGTGCATAGGACTCCATCATAGGTATGCTGTATCACTATTTTTTTCAAAAATTTTCATGGACCCGATTTTGAAGTATAGACAAAGTCTGTAAACTATTGAGTTTGGGGATGTGAGGGTTATACTTTTGTTTTTCATGAATTGTATTGTCCTGTCAGCCTCACATGATTTTTCTGGATGCACTGATGTGGTTTGCTTCAAAGTATAAATTAGATGATAAATATGCAAGCAAAACAAAGGAGCATGCCAAAGCTGATGGAAATTCTCCACTTAAACGGGCTATATTCAGATAAGTTCACGGAGATATAGCCAATATAAACTCCAAACGTTTAATTAACAAGAAATAAAAAACTGGCAAGTGCTTTCACCCTCATGGGCTTCTTCAGACCAATATGAATTAATTTAAAAAATACCACATATATATGCACTCATAAATGACATAATTTCCTGTATAGGATGTTAATTAACTAATTCATCCTAATCACTATAAAGTTAATGTGAAAAATAAGATAAAAAAATATAAATAGTATATAGAACTCCTAAAAAGCTCATATAAAATTTAGTGCAATATACAATAAAGATACATGTAAAATATGTCTAAAACTGCACATGTTTAAAAAACTATATGAACACTGCTGTACCACACCATGCAATAGTTGCAATTTTTGCAATTGTATAGATACTAGTGCTTGTTTCACTCACCCTCTTAGTCTACGGTGTTTTGATTTTAAAGCCAGAGCAACTTGTGATTCCAAACATGTTGTTTATTTAGCTAGCTGTGTATCATGCCCGGCATTTTATGTTGGCAAAACTGACAGGAGACTGAAAGATACAATAAGGGAACACCTTTATAATATTCGCATTAAATCTATTAAAAATGCCCTGTCAAAACATGTTATTGAGACATCGGACTAACATAAATCTAAGTTTTTGGTCATGCAAGTCAACACACCTAGTCAGAGGGGCGGGGATGTGAGAAACTACATGGAGCAGTGTGAAGTTAAATGGATTATAAGGCTAAGGGTTAATAGGAAACCAGGACTTAATGATAAAGTCCCTATGAGACCTATGTTGAAGGGGAGAAAATTAAAGGTTAAATAGCTCTTAAATATATTTTATATATATATATACATATATATATATATATATATATATATATATATATATATATCATTACTGTTTATTATATTGTATTTAATATGAGCCTATTATATATATTCCTTATATAGTAACTAGTAATAATGTTCATATAGTTTTTTAAACATGTACAGTTTTTAGACATATTTTATATATATCTATTGTATATTGCACTGAATTTTATATGAGCTTTTTTAGGAGTTCTATATACTGTTTATATATATTTTTTTATCTTATTTTTCACATTAACTTTATAGTGATTAGGATGAATTAGTTAATTAGCATCCTATATGGGAAATTATGTCATTTATGAGTGCATATATATGTGGTATTTTTTAAATAAATTCATATTGGTCTGAAGAAGCCCATGAAGGTGAAAGCGCTTGCCAGTTTTTTATTTCTTGTTAATTAAACATTTGGAGTTTATATTGGCTGTATTTCCGTGGACTTATTTGAATATATCCCGTTTATGTGGAGAATTTCCTTCAGCTTTGGCGTGCTCCTGTGTTTTGCTTGCGTATTTACCATTTACTATTTGTGTCATGGGAGCGCTTGTTCCTGGGTGGCTGATTTTGTATTTTTATAAATTAGATGAGATGAAATTCAGGACCTCCAAGTCAGGCATCATAGTTCCTTTCCTGAAAAAGAGTCAGATCAGCAGATGAGTGGGCGCAGCTGTCATAAGTCTTAAGTTTCTTGTGTTGTTCATGAGATGAATGAAGAGTAACCAGAACTATACACCAGTGGCCTTGATGGGGAAACATATAATTATGAAACAACAAGACCACAACCAGCTTCTGGTCAAACACTGTAACAAAAAAGTCACAGATTAGATAATCAGCACAATACATGTTGCAGGCATTTGGTCTTGCCGACATGGAATGATAGACAAGTTTGACAATTAACTATGTATACTATCCCTTTTGTATTACTGTCAAAATGTCCTTTGCAATAAATTAAATTGGGGTATCCATGAACCAACAATCTTATATAAATGCAGATGTAAGAAGAACATGCTCCGCATTTTGACATTTTCCAACTGTCTAATGGGACATCTATCTCTTTCTTGAAAAATTGAAAAAAATCTTCCCCCTTTTAGAAAGAAATTAATGTTATCTAACTTTTGTCTAAAATGTCTTTAGAGTCAAATATTGTATTCCAATTTTTCTGAAGAATTCATTTCAAATCACTTATATTACCAAAAGACAGAATCATGAAATTCAGATAATCTTTTCCCTCTATTAGCATTTTCATTAGTAAAAATATTTTTAATATACTCACTAAATATAATCGGAACATAAACACTGGTTCTCTTTTAACTAACTTACTTTTCGCTTCCTCAAGTAGTGGTATTGAATATTTCCTATCATGTAACGTAATTTTCATGTTGTACTATTCTGATGAAAGTCAAGTCATTGCAGTGATGAAAGCACTCAGTTAATTACTTCCCAGTTGAAGGTTGAGAGAAATTTAAGCTTAAGCCATGGTACTGCAAAAGGAGATATCTCCTAATAGCTGAGCCTCTGATTCATCTGTGATTTTTTTTTTTTGTGGTAGTTTGTTTTTTTCTCCAGGGACTGGTTGCAGTCTTGTTATTTAGTGTTTGGTTGAAATTCTCGACTTATACCACATTGGTACAATTGAAACTATTGAAAGAAGTGCTACATAGCAGCTGTTTGTGATTCAGGTATACAGGCTATCTGATTCAGTGGAAGTCAAGGAAATTCAGGAAATGAAAATGTAAGAACAAAGCAGTCCAACTACCATGGCCCAAAGAATAAGTTCAATACTTTAATTAAAATAAACACAAAAAGATGAGCAACTTTTGGATAAAATAAACACTTCATCAGATCTAATAAAACAAACTTCACATAACATTATATAAACTATTACCATCCAATCACATTTCACATTTCTCTCAACTGACCACTCGGTAAAATTGCATGCATTAGAGTAAAAAAAAATCAAAATACCATTGGTGGAAAATTCAAACACGTCATAGGTTAGAAATCACCTTCTGTGAAGGCTGATATGGCCATTCAGAAGTAAATACACATTAAATTAAACAATCGAAGACCATTAGTTAGAAAAACCAAGGTACTACTATTGAAAAGAGATTGGCTGATAAACTATCTTCTGTACTGATACGTAAAGCCAGTGAGCAGGTAGATAATGCAAGCAAACCATTGGTTTTCAAATTCAGACTAACTTAGGTTCAAACCTCTTCCACAAATACCAATGGAATCCACATAACAGTAAATACGCAATGAGAAAACTTCACTATTTGCTCAGCAACCATACAATGTTATAGGAAGATACCTGCCCATCATTATGATGCATCATACGCTAAAAATGAGTGTAAATAGTTTCAACTATATTCATATGTAAATGTGAGGAATAAAATGTATCGATAAAAATGTGTAACCATGGCCAAAGCATCGACTGTGACAATGCCACAACACAATTGATCGATCAAATAAAACTAATGAAAAGAAAACTGCATGTCCATATCTAAAATTCAGTTGGCAGCCTCAGTAAACCAAATGGCCACAAAGCAAGATAGCATATCAGTTTGATGACTTCATATTTATATTAAAAAAATGCCAAAAAAATGTCAATGGAAAAAAGTTCCAGAGCAGATCTTCATATTACATGACAGTAATAATCCCAACAAGTATAACCAATTGCTGTCTTACCAGAAAACCTGATGGTTATAGGTTCATATGTGTTTACTAGGCTAATGACCACAAAGGCCTTTTTAAGCCTAGCCATACATCCCAAATCTCTGACAAATTCTGCTATCCTTGATAAGTGTAAGCATGGGCCTGGGAGATGAACTATTTACATGTTACCTGTGTCCATTAGAGACATAGGTGCCAAACCAGGGATGAATTTCTGGTTTGCCATCCAATTGTCCAAGTTGTACTTGAATTGTATTAGGGCAGAAGTTTGCTTAACATGGATGGGGAGCCTGTTCCATAGACTGGATAGTCTCTGGGATACATAATCTCTCCAGCAGGTCATATTTATATCACAGGCAAGGTTTAAGTCTTTAGAATGGGCAATTATGGTGTGGTTTGTTTTGTGGATATGTACAAAGTCCATCAGAGTGAGATCTGACAATGCCATGTATGCCAGGCACAGATCTCCCCACAAAAAACGGTAGGAGACAGGATACAGGGATAGGGCCTTGAGGCAGTCTGCATAGGACATATTACTTACTCCCTGTATTCTTTTAGTGAGGAACATTAGTGGACGTTTCACTTGTTAGATATGCCTGGTTAGGTACATACCAAAGGGGGAATTGTATTCAATGATAGGTCTGATGAATGTCGAATACAGTGGAACAATGACTTCCTTGGATTTAGATGCCATACCTTTGTTTACAAGTTGTGCAACATAGAATGATTTCCTCACGACTGTAGACACTTGATGATCAAAGGCTAGATTACTATCTATGTGTGGCCCTAAGTCCCTGACTACTGGGTCAGCTCTAAGGGGTGTGTTGTCAATATAATAGTTACCAGGGATGAAGGACTTCCCAAAGGATAGTTGTTTGTCTGTGTCAGCCCCTCCTGTAGAACATTTGTGTCAGTGTGAGATTCAATGACAGCTCCTAATTTGCATTAATCTGCAAATTTAATCAGCCAGAGACCACTGACACTGGCCTTACTTCTGAGAAGTAAATGTCAAAAAGGAGCAGTCCAAGGACTGGTCCCTGAGGGACTCCACTTGTGACTGGCCTCTTTGTAGAGGTGGACTCCTTAATTCTAACTTCCGGGGTCCTGACTGTGAGCCAGTTGGCTATCCACAGGGTGACATACGGGTTTGTACATAACCTCTTGAGTTTGTCAACAATCCCCGAGTGGGATATTGTGTCAAATGCCTTTGCCAGATCAAGGTAGGCAGTGTGAATGATTTTGCCCTCATCTATTGCTTTGGTGACCTTCTAAAAGAAGTCCACCAGGTTGAGAAGGCATGAGCTTCCCTTGATGAAACCATACTGGGTTGGGTCCAGTGTCAGGAGGTTTACAATATCTCTATGCATCTCCAAGATAATTCTTTCCATGGCTTTACATATAAGACTAGTGAGACTTATGGGTCTGTAGATTCCAGGGTCTGTAGATGGCCCACCTTTGTGCAGAGAGATGTCTTTTGCCTTTCTCATATGAATGAAGGTTGCAAAATATACATATCACTCATTCAATCAAATGGAATATCAACTTTCCCAGACATAAAGATCCCAGATCAAAGATCCAAAAAAACATTAAAGATGGCTAATGTCCAAAAATCTAAACCTAAATATCTCAACTATTAAAATAAAGGCCAAACCTTCATATTGCGAGGCAATCTACGTCCCTTAAGGCTGGATTTAGAGGGACATGCTCATTCAGGCCTAGAGCCTTATTGGCCTGTTAATCAGCTATCCAGTTCATTTCTGCAATTTCAGTCTGGTTAATGATGTCACCACCTAAATGCTAAAACATGTTTCGCTAACATATTCTTAATCTTGGCATTACAGATATCCCTTATTTATTTTATTTTATATTTGTTAACTGGAATTATCTGACTGAGCAAAAGCCCTTTTTCAGCAGAGGCCCAGGGAGAAAAGCTCCAAAGCATAATTACAAAAAATATAACAGTTACAAATACAGTTAACATTATAATTCATAATAAAACTTGTAAAACAGTTATCATAAATATGCAGTTACAATTATATATAACAATGTTATAAAGAATACTGCAGCAGAAGGAAAGGCGATAGTGTTAGGTAAAAATGATGAAGTAGACTAGTTTAAGTTGTAAATGTTTTGGTATGGAGGAGAAGAAATTATGGTAAGACAGAGGAAGTTAGGTTTGTTATTTAGTGAAGGTATATTCAAGGAGGCTAAGAACAGGTACAAATCCAGTGACTTTTTAAGTACTGTTTAGTGGCTATTTTGAATAATTTAGGATGTGAAAGTGATCTAACTTCTTGTGGGAGTTTGTTACAAGCAATAGAGGAATGGTAGCTGTATGTAATGGTTCCTATTTTGGACTTGGGCTTGTAGATTTCTAAAAGGTCTTGGGTAGACCTCCTGAGTAGTCAGGATGGGACATAGTGGGAGATTATGCTGCCTAGTGCTGGACAGTAGGATGGTGAATAAATAATGGAGTGTATAATTTGGAGCTGAGAGAGGAGTAGGAGGTGTGGTAGTTTGTGGCAGTTTAGATGTCTGAGGGAGATACAGTGGTGAGATTTGTAAGGTTTGTTGTGCAGCAAATCTGGCTATTTTGTGATAGGTTGATTCGAGTTGGCCAAGTAAGGTGGAGTTAAGATTTGTGAGTGTTTGGGAGCAGTATGT
The DNA here is from genome assembly GCF_019279795.1 of Protopterus annectens. Classification (NCBI taxonomy): domain Eukaryota; kingdom Metazoa; phylum Chordata; order Ceratodontiformes; family Protopteridae; genus Protopterus; species Protopterus annectens. The sequence continues at coordinate 893,318,937 of NC_056734.1, forward strand.
TAGGCATGGCAAAATATATGCATGGGTGATTGTGGTTCTAGATTCAGGGGTTAGGATTTTTTTATTTCTGTAGGGAAGTCCTAGTTATTTATATGAAGGTCGAATTTTAGCCAATCATCAATGGTTACACCAAAGAGTTTAGTACTAGAGTCAGCAACTATGATAGTGTGATTTAGTGATTTTATTTGAAAAGTAGATTTGATATGAGTAACCATTTTGGGGAGAAAAGGTAAGATTTGGTTATTTGGGGGATTAAGGATGAGATGATTATTGGTGAGCCAGGTTTCAACAGAGTTAAAATAAGACTGGGTAGCTGTTAGAAGTTCAGAGGGTGAGCTGGCAATGGTGATAACTGCAGGAGTCGTCTGCATATTGGACTAATGAGGATTTGGACAAGAGGAGTAGAGTGAGTTGGTGAAGATATTGAAAAGTAGTGGTCCAAGGATGGATCCTTGGGGACCACCCATTTTCCCTGGAAGGGGAGATGATAGTGAGGACTGCCATCTTACTGATTGCTGTCAGTCATTGAGATAGCTGGAGAACCATGCAATTGTTGTAGTAGAGACGTTCAGATCAGAGTTTATTCAGTAGCAGAGGATGTGAGACAGTGTCGAAGGCTTTTGAGAGGTCAAGGAATAAGTATGCGATAAAGTTATTATTATCTCTAGCTATAGAAATTATGTTGAGAAAGGAAAGTAGAGCTGTAGTGGTACTATGTTTGAGTGGGAAACCATGCTGAGTGGGAGTGAGGAGTGTGCTCTGTATTGCAGTACTTGTGTATGTATACATTTTTCTAAGACTTTAGACAGAGGGGAGAGGATAGCTATTGGTCTGATGTTTGAGAGTTCTGTGGAATTGCCACCTTTGTGAATAGGTATGGTGTAGAATTGTTTCCAGATAGCATGTAGTTTAGCTTCTGGGATGAAATGGTTGATTAAAATAGATACTGGCAGAGCAATAGAGGGAGCAGCTATCTGAAGAAAGTAAGATGCTATAAAATTTTATATGCTATAACATTCTCTCTCTCTCTCAATTGTCTATTAGTTTTGCAGATATAGAAATTATCACATACTGTGCATAATGCAAGATAAGTCATGCTGCTAGTCCTACAGTAAGCATATAGGTGGGGCTTGAATTTCTTATTGAACTTGGAGTGTGTAAACTCATTCACACAAGAGATATATTGCCAAGCTTTACACAATCTACATGGATAAGTTCCAGTTATGCTGGAAATTAGGTGATTGTGTGATCTCATCCCTTGGCATAACCATCTCTTTAAATTAGGACTATTCATAAAATAAAAGGATGGATGATCACCTACTATTCTCTTTATTCCATCATCACTTGTCAGAATCTTCCAATTTTCATGAATGACCTTGCATATTTGTTTAATATCATATGAATATGTTAACGTCATCCTGACACCCTTATTGCTTGCTGTGTCTGTAATGTTGTGAAGTTTCTCATGATTCCTGTCCGCAAAGAATGGTCTCCCTTTCATGTCCCTTAGACCCATAACTTCCACCTTGAGCCTATTGACGTCTCCTACTTTGTAGCCCCTTGATCTAAAATTCTGTTCAAGGTGTTGAGAAGCATGCATAAAATCATCATCCCCATTACAAAGTCTTGATGTTCCCAATAACTGCCCTTTCATAATATTGTGGTATATGTGATCAGGGTGTGTACTTCTATGATGGAGTAAATTGTTCTTCTAACACTCTTTCCTGAACAGATGAGTCATAATTGTTCCATCCCTTCCAATCGGTAAGGCAACATCCAAAAAATCTATTTATTTTTTGGAGGCTTTCATACTGAATTTGAGGAAGGAGGTGGTTCCCTCAAGGTAGTATACAAAGGCAGCTAACTGCTGTTCTGTACTGTCCCATAATAAAAGCATGTCATCAATGAAATTCTTGTAATATAAACTCTTCTGAGATAGTGGATGGTTGTTCATCACATAGTCTTATTCCCATTTAGCTAGCACTAAGTTGACATAACTGTTTGTGCAAGGGGTACCCATTTAACATCTTATTGTACTGAATATAGTGTATCCCTATGCTCACCTTTGGCTGTGAGCTTTATGGTAAGGGCCAAAAGGAAGTGACGGGAGGGAGGTACAAGCAGCTGAAATGCTGTGCTGTGTTGACTGCTAAACTTTCTGAAACTGTGAACACCTAATTGCCTGTGTGATGATATGGGCACGTGCCAGCCTAGCCAGCTGGAGTTTTGTAAAGAATGATATGTCCTTTGAATAACAAACTGATTTATACAAGCACTTTTGTTACAAATATATTACAGCTGTATGTCATTTGTATAGCAAACTGATTTGTACAGATGCTTGTGCTAAAAATGTATTTGTGAGGTTTCCTTGTGTTGAAATGTAGCAACAGTGCACCCTGCTGAAATGAAAATAAATGTACATGTATTATTGTAACTGAGTTAGCTAGCTAGCTTGCTTTAAGAAAAATAAAGGAAATGTAAAGTTGCTATTAAGCCATTAAAACAGTACCCCACAGTGCTGAAGAGGACCGGAGATGCTAGGTCTGGGAAAAAGCCTTTGTTCATTAGCTCAGTAAAAAGAGGGGAAGCCCCAGCCACTGCCATAAACATTTTGATGTGTATTGTATCCATCTGTGATAAATTCCTGTCTCAGCTTCAAATAGGAACACTGTGAGAACCTAGAGTCAGGTGACCAGATGAGGTCATTCTGCTAGCCCTCTTGGAAATTATATTTTAGCTATTACAAAGAAGAATCTGAGAGTATTGTGTATTCTGTTTGGGGGCCTGACTAGAAAGACTGCTCACGTATTTCATCCTACCTTGCCCAAGAAAGTTATTAGGGAACAGTAAATTTTCTTAGATTCAGTCAGGAATATAGTGAAGATTATTTTAGAGAGTGTATTACTTTATTTGTATAAGTCTGTCCATCAATGTTAATTTCCGTATTTTCTGTGATTTGGACTCTGTGGTTTACTGTAAATATATATTCAATATTTTCATGTTCATTTATTATTTATTATTAAATATATTTAAAACTTTGTGGCTGGTCCTTGTAGAAAGTATCTTACCTTTGAGAGTACTTATATTTATTTGGTGACACTGTGTGGGCCACTCCAGAAGGCCTAGCTGTCTCGGTCAACTACTATTATTTGTATTAATATTACACAGTATAATTGGACACCCCTTGTTAAGGGCCTTAGAGTAGCTGATTGTGGAGTGTTTGTGACAATGATAACTACCTTATACTCTGGGCAGAAGGCGACACAGCAGGTAAATATGTGCCAGCCTTTACTGTGTGTGTGTGTGTGTGTGTGTGTGTCAGCTACTTGGGGCAGGGACATATAGCACTAGGTTCACAGAGAGGGTGCTTGAGGACTTTGCTTGGACACTTGGCTGAGGACCTAACCCTACAGCTGTAGCAGTGGGGAGTTTTATTGGGGACCTGGAAGGAAACAGATATAGAGAAATCCAGACCCTGGGTTGAGTGTGTTCCCTGTGTGCTCTTAAAAGAAATTGTACTTTGTGCAGAGAGCTGCATCTGAAAATACTGACTGCATCCATTTGTATTCCACATGCACGTCCCTCTCTAGTGTCAGTAATGAGGATTCAGGCTCCTTGATTACTGGCCTAGTGGGGGACAGCACTTATTAGTGGCAGTGGGGGCCATCACATATTGGTAGCAGTGGTGAGCATCACAGCCTATATGGGGATTCATTCTGGGAGGAATCCTTGTGACAGGTTGAAGGGTTACCTGAAGGAAAAGTGAATCTGGACTCTAAAAACATGTGTCCACATGGAGATTTTCCTAGTGGCAGTTTGAAGCGTTATGTGAAAGAATTCTAACTGCTGTATATTTTTCTGTGAATACAAAGCCTTGGGTCTAGGCAAAATGGAAAAATGTCTTGAGGCTTTAGTGCAGAGTGACCAAGACCACTTCACAATGCAGCTAATGGCCAACAACCACTCCTCCACCTGCAGCACAGGTTGCTGCAGTCATGAAACAGAAGTTCACCTCACTGGATCTGACAAAAGCCAGTGGCTCCCTGAAAAAGAAAAGCATGCAGCCTGACAGCAGTTGACTATGATCTTATCATCGCACTTGACAAATATTCTCTGTGCTGTGAGAGGAGCACCCTGAGCCTCAGTTGGATTTGCATTATTTTATCTGCTTTATGGCAGATATCCTTGAAACTCACTTAGATATATTTAAAGAAATATGAGAGGAAGAAAGCACCACTTTGAAAAGTGTGAAGGAGCATTCTTCAAACCTACTGCACAGGTTAAAAACTATAATGCAATAAGAGAAATGTGGAAAGAGCCCAAAATGTCATAAATATATGACAGAAATGATCATTTTAGAGAATCCAAACCGACCAGAAGATAATATACTTTATGTTAGTACCAACTGCCTCTTGAAAGTGTAGAAAAAAGTAATGGAAGTGAACTGTGGTAGTTGCTGAGGCTGCAGAACTAGGAAAATGCTGTTCTGGGAGTTCTCATGACATAGCTGTTAGGTGCAGAGGGCATGTCAGTCAGGAAAGCAGAGGTCGGGTCAGCACAGGAACAGAGAAAGAATAGCCTCTGGGGATGTTTATGAGCTGTTTGTTTCTCAAGGTGGCATTTTCCTGTTTTCTTGTGTCATGGGTCATTGGGATGACCCATTGATATACTCCCCTTCAGTGACCCATGACACAGGAAAGGAGGAAAATGTATCAGTGGGCCTCCAGGGTAGACAAGTCTGAAGGGAGAAATCAGGCTAGAAGTTGACACTGCTTGATTAGGGGTGGAATATGTTCCTGAGGCTTGAGTGAGAAAGGAACTAATAGGTGCTATTTGTATGTCTCTATATATATCAAAACATGTTCAATGAGTGAGATTTCTGTTTGAATTCCTTTAGAAGGAATGTGTATAAAGAATAAACCTAACATGCCTTCCAAGCACACCACTTTAAAAGATGTGTTTGATACCTTTGACATTACTGAATGCAGCAACAGCCATCCTTCATGCATTGCTGCACACTCTATAACGTAAATAAACATCAGACATACTTTCAAATGATGTCATTATGAAAGCAATATTTTACTTTATGTTATATACATATTATTTTATATATATTTGGTAGGAGTATGCTGTATATAACCCATGCCTAAACAAAATCTAGTATTAGGCTTTTCAAACTGATTTGATTATCATTTTTATAGTGGTTTATTATATATGTGAAAGAATGATTCATATTATGAACAGTAATCATTGATTATGCGCAGCCGTAGAACAGCTGTCTGGCAGAAACTGGATGAATGAACATTTTACATCTGATATATTTATACTGTACTATTTGTGAGTTACCAGCCTCTTCACAATAAATTATGTGCACTGTGCTTAGTATATTTATTTCATTCACATTTTTCACAGAGATGCTTGAGGGATATTACTTTACCTCTTCCTTACTAATATTTTCATTAGATTCCACAAAAAATAAAAAAGTTATTACACCTGTGTCCTGGTCACTCACTCCTCAAAACTCACTTGTAAAACTATTCTGGAATGAAGTTAAGTCATTTAAAAGGTAGACACAGTTCTGCAGACCCAATAAACTCCTACTCCTCATTTGCATCAGATGATTTCCTTACTCAAATCAGTAACCTCCGATTACTTCTCAGCAGTAACTCTTATCTTCCTCAGTACACAACCCCCTTCCCTTATTTCCCACACTTTAATTCCAGGTAATAAAAGCCAAAGACATTGGGCCAGATTCCAAAAGAGATGTTCTCAGTGTAAGTCTGCCCTGATTCCAAAAGACTTGCTCTCAGTGTAAGTGGCTGACATCAGTGTAAGGTCCATTTATAAAAAGACTTACACTGGGGGGTCAGATTCCAAAAGACCTGTTCTCAGCCTGATTTCACTGTATGTAGTAACTTACACTGAGATTGGGTCTTTTGGAATCAGGCCCATTGAACCTCCTTGGCTGTATCCTACTACATGTTCCAGCTGGCTCTGATAATCTAGCACCCCCCTCCCCGCCTAAATGCCATTGCAGGGAATTCTTTACTATACCCCACCTACATATATACAACCTGTGTATCACTCAAAACATTATGCCAGTCATTTGGAAGCTCACTAAAGTAAAACACTTACCCAAGGAACCCAAACTGACTGAAGCCTTCCACTTCTGACCTATCTCTATCTTACCTACTATGGTAAAATACTCAAAAATATATATATTCTACCTCCAACTTTCACAATGTATTAGCTAATGTAATCTCCTTTCCACCAAGCAGCATAGTTTCTGTACAGGCTGCAAAAGTAGAATTGCAATCTGGACTTTGTCTGGTGAAATGTCCAAAATGTGGGCAACGACATGTTATCTAGGACAATCTTTATCAATCTTGCCAAGACCTTTGACTTTATAAACCACTGCATCAGAAGTAGTTAACCTCATTTATCTGCAACCTGTGGGTATTCGGATCCATATCGGATGCGAGCCGGCAACATTTTGTCAAGCATCTGCTCCAAGCTTCAAGCTCCTCCCCTTACTCATAATCCCTCACCTTTCCCACCTCCCCTCAGATCTCGTTTGCTGCTTCATGCATACACATCATGGTTTCTATAGCTCCAAGTTGGGTAGTGTAAGTGGAACTTTTGATTCTTTAGTTAGTGTGTGAGAGTAGTTGTTTGTGATAGCCCTTCCTCCCCTTCATCTTGTCATCGATTTGTTAAAAAAAAAAAAAATAGTAGTTAGAAAGTTTGTGTTTTTTTCTTGAATAGAGTAGGCCTAGCCAACCCCTGAGTGTGTGTGTGTCTAGTTTAGCGTTTGGCTCAGTGGAGTGTATTATGGCTGACCAGCCTAAACCAATGTTCAAGAAATGCACAGAGTGTGGCCACATGCTTTCATCGGCTGATGGCCACACTCTGTGTGTTATTTGCCTTGGCGTTCCCCATCTTAGTTTGCCATATGCTGTGTGTGCAGGGTTCATTCCCAGAGCCCTTAAAGAAAGGAAGGCAAAACTGGTAGCCAAGGGCCTGCTACCAGTTTCTGCTTTAGAGAAGACGGCCTCGACATTGGCTCCTGTAGCCGATCAACCCCCCCCCCCCCCAGGCTGGGACTCAACCTCTCTCTAAGCCTGCTGAGGTGGGGACAAAAGCTGCAGATCAGGACAAAAAAGAGAGAGAGAGAGAGAAAAGGGTAGAAAGGCACCACAAGCAATTTCATGAGCGGGAGCCTTTTTCCAGTCCACCTGTGAAAGTTGTTAGGACCACTTCTCCTCGACTCCATTCCCCGAGGTTCTCCCTGGAGCCGACGGAAACCTTGATTGGAGGCCTTCTTCGAGGTTGTCTCATAGGGCCAGATCCAAGTCGATCATCTTCTCGCAGTTGACTCAGAGTCTATCAGAGCTAGACATGGACAGGATGATGCATAGATTCATTTGGACCCAAATCCAAATGGGACTCTTGCCGGGCCCCTCTCCGGCTGGAGAGGGGACCTCTGTGCCCTTCTTCCATCCTATCTCTCCTGCCCCGATCTGAACATTGGTCTGGGGGTTTATGGATCCGAGGATCCACGGAGCTGGGAGTTCGGCGCCGATGTTTCCTCGAACCCAGATGTCGCCCATTACCTTGAGTTCCTTGGATCAGACTTGTTCGGATCCGAGCAACTCTCGGGGCCGAGAACAGGGAGCCGGATCTGAGGGAACGGAGATGTCTTTGGCCCTGACTTTGTTGGATCCGAGCCGTTCCTTCGGAACCCTTGCTGCCTTGGCCTCGGCCCCGATCCTCACGACAGAGCTGGGGAGAACTTCTTCCTTGTTGGTTGCCAAGGAGGTGCACTCTCCTTTGGCCTTCAACATGATGGAGAGGGTTCTCTCCCAGGGATTGAGACCCCAGCTCATTGCCTTGGACTCCACGCAGACTGCCTCGGATTTGGTCACAACTCCCATCAGCCTGTACCACAGACAGCCCGTGCCAGAGGACCCCCAGGTGGATCCCATTGTAAAACCCTATCCCATGACTTATGAGCCCTCTTCAGAGAGTCCCACTGAGGAGGCCCCACGTAAGCATTCATGTAAGAGGAGGCACATGGACTCCCCCGAGTCCCTCACAGAAGATACTGACTTGGATGAAGGTGAGGGTTCCTCCAGGTCACTTCCCAAGGATGTCTCCTTTGGAGACGTCATGGAAATCCTCTGCCAGAGGGGAGGTTGGTCATCCCCAAAACTCTCAACGGACGAATCAGTATTCTTGGAGGCATTTGGCATGGGCCCATCTACATCCTGGGTATCCCCTCCTGCAGATCCATTAGTGGATCTTATCACCACGTGAGCATGGAAGGAGCCTGACACCATAGAGCCAATACCCAAATGCCCAGACAGGATCCTTTCTCCTCCCACAGACAGACAGGCCTGGTGCAAGTGATCCCCTGTGGACGCTATGGTGGTGGTGGCTGCCACCAAGAGAGAACTGGCTCAGGAAAGTTCTTCGGTCCACCCTCCGGGCAAAGAGTCTAGGGCGGTGGACCGCTTTGGAAAGCGAGTTTTTTCTTCAGCGATATTTTCCATACAAGCACTAAATTACTTGGAACAAGTCATTAGACTCCAGCGAGACCTGGTCATGGAATTAGCTGTGTCGCCCCAAGAGTCTTTGTCACCAGAGGACAAGTGGCTGTTCTTGGTGAAAATGTCGACTCTGAAATTCATTTCTAACACATCCATGCATCTTCTTTCCCATGCCATGGAAGGAGTGGCCAGGGTGGCTGCGACTGGCGTAGCTATGAGGCGGCATGCCTGGCTCGGACTCTGTCAATTCACGGATCCCTTCAAGGTGTTTTTCACAAATGCTTCCTTTGACGGTTCCTCCCTTTTTGGGAAGACAGTTCCTCACACCTTAGTCCAGAATGAGCAGGACAGGAAGACTGCCATCAGAGTCCGCTTTTCTAGCCCTCAAAGATACTTTTCTAGGAATCTGAGAGGGCAGAAGAAGATGTGGTCTAGAAAATCTCAGTTTTCCCACGACACTCAGGATAACTCATCCCCCAGAGGCAGAGGGGGACAAGACAGATGCCGCCTCAGAGGCAGAGGGGTTCCGAGGAACTTTGGCTCAAGGGAGACTTTCTCGGACCGACCTGCGCAGCAACCCTGAGGGGTTGCCGACTGTCCTACTCTGGAGACAGTCGTGTAAGATTGTCATTGCACCTAATGGCTTGAAGTCCATCACGATGGACCGTTGGGTGCTCCAAATAATATCCAGAGGATACTCAATCCCGTTCATCACCCCACCTATACAATCAAAGTACCTCCCAGATGTCCCACCCGCTCAAAGGGAGGCCGCAGCGCACGAGATTTCAAAGCTGCTTTACAATAGGGCCATCAAATCGGTCCCCCCAGATCAGTTTGGATTAGGAGTTTACTCCAGGTTCTTTTTAGTGCCAGAAAAGATGGGGGAACTCAGACCCATATTGGACCTGTCTGCCCTGAACCTGTCGGTAGCCAAGCAGAAATTCCGGATGGTCACCTTACAGTCCATCCTACCTTATCTCCGAGGATGCGACTGGATGTGCTCAATAGACCTCCAGGACGCTTACTACCATATCAAGATTTGCAGGAGCTCCAGGAGATTTCTTCCCTTCTGGCTGGGAGCCAATCATTTCCAGTTCAGAGCCCTACCTTTTGGTCTCACCACAGCCCCCAGGGTGTTTACCAAGGATATGGCAGTAGTAGTGGCTCACCTGAGGCTTCAGGTAATTCAGGTGTTTCTTTACCTAGACGATTGGCTCCTCGCTGCTACCACCAAGCTTCTACTTTTCATGGCCAGAGACTTCGTCATGCATCTTGCAGTCAGTCTAGGGATCACCATCAACATCTCCAAGTCCCGCCTAAATCCGACACAGACCTTGGAATTCATAGGGGCACGGTTGGACACTCTATATTACAAGTTGTTTTCACTCAGGACAGGATCCAGAACCTACAGGCCCATGTCTCAGGGATCCTCGGCCCCAGGACACTGTTGGCGAGCAAAATTCTCTGCGCCTAGGCTCCATGGCAGCAGCAATTTCAATTCTACCATGTGCGTGCCTTCACATGAGGGTGCTTCAGTCAACCTTGGCAGTTCAATGGCCTTGGTTAGACCTCCCCATGAACTACTCTATATGGATCAGCAAAGCCTGCAAGACTTCTCTTCTTTGGTGGCTCCTTTCGCTGGAAATCTTGGCAGGTCGCCCATTCTTTACATCCCCAGCCCAAGCCACAGTGACCACGGATGCCTCCCAGCTCGGGTGGGGGGGGGGGCAGTTTTTGGGAAGGACAGTCCAAGGCATGTGGTCCCAAACTGAGACTAGATTGCATATCAGTGTTCTGGAGATGAGGGCAGTGGTTTTAGCGTTGCGAGCTTTTCACACTGTTCTCCCCCCGGGGACGATTGCAGTTCAGTCAGACAACATGTCCGTTGTCTGGTACATCAACAAACAAGGAGGGACCAGATCTTACCCTCTCTGCCGTGAGGCCATGAGAGTGTGGGAGTGGGCGATTTCCGCCAGTCGGTTTCTGATCGCAAAATACATCCCGGGACGCTCCAACATTTTAGTGACAGATTCAGTCGGGCAATTCTAATGCCATATGAATGGTCTCTTGAAACAGTCCATTGCGGAGGAGATCTTCCTAGCATGGGTTCACCTTTGCTGCGATCTGTTTGCATCTCCTTCCAACGTGAAGTGCAGTGAGTTCTTTGCTCTAATCCCGTCCCCAGGGGACTCCACCAGAGATGCTCTAGTCCATGCTTGGCCTCCTGGGTTACTGTATGCCTATCCCCTGCTACCTCTACTTCTGAAGTTTCTTCAGAAAGCATACCGACTAGGGGTGCAAAGTGATCCTCATTGCCCCCTTCTGGCCGCGTCAAGTGTGGTTCCCCTTCCTCTGGTCTCATACTCCAACTCCTCCACGGATTCTAGATCCCTGCCCGGATCTCATATCCCATCCCTCGGACATCAGTCCACCTGACCTGGACAGCCTCAAGCTGACGGCTTGGTTGCTCCAGTTCCCCTGATCGCTAGGACTCCCAGTTTATCATCTTCGGTAAAGAATATTCTGGTGGCATCCCTCAAAGCTTCCACTAGGAAGGTTTACTGCAGCAAATGGAAACACTTCTCTATTTGGGCTTCTCTGAGAAACATAGATCCATTTACTGCCCCGGTTGTCATATATTTTTCAACAAGGGGCTAGTTCCTCTACAGTGAAAGTACAACTGGCAACCATATGTAATTTTCATATTGGCGAAAATGTGAACGCTCTGGCCTCCTTGAGATTGTGCAAGGCCTTTCTAAAAGGTACTTTACTCTTGCTTCCCCCGGTTAAGAATTCCGTCCCCTCTTGGGACCTTACTCTAGTTCTGCAGGCATTGTTGGAACCCCCTTTTGAACCAGCAGCGTCAGTAGACTTAAAATTTCTGTCCTGGAAGACCGCCTTTTTAGTGGCCATTACTTCGGCTAAAAGGGTTTCTGAAATCCAAGCTTTGTCTGCCGTGCCTCCCTACTTGATTTTTCATAAAGACAGGGTTTCGCTTCACACGAACCCATCCTTCTTACCGAAAGTGGCTTCTGAATCTAACATTAACCAGATGATTTATCTGCCTGTGTTCATTCCAAATTTCCAGAACAAGGGTGAATATAAGCTGCACTTGCTAGATGTTCATAGACACCTTTGTTTCTATCTACACAGGACTAAGCAATTTCGTAAGTCTGACCAATTATTCGTGTCCTTTTCTAGATCCTTTTTGGGCAAGGCCATTTCCAAGGTCTCCTTAGCCAGGTGGATTACACCATGTATACTGCAAGTCTATAGGGATAAAGACCTATCCCCACCTGGTCCTATTAAAGCCCATTCCACCAGATCTATGGCCTCTTCTAATGCTTTTTGGTCTAGGGTTTCTCTGGATGATATCTGTGCAGCAGCGACCTGGGCAAGGTCACATGCATTCATCTCCCATTATAAGTTGGATTTGATCTCTAGAGGGAGAGCATCCTTTGGCTCTGCGGTGCTCAGGAATATCCTTCCTTGAGGGCCTCCCAGGAGTTTTGGTAGCTGGGGACTCTGTCCCACAGGTTGCAGATAAATGAAGTTAACTACTTCAGATTAAGAAGTTATGTACTCACCATAACATTCCATCTGAGTAGTTATATTTCATTTTCTGCAAACGTCCCTCCCTCCTTCCCCGGAACCTGTTCTAGGTTAACATTATTGAGTTGCTAATAGTTTGGTTAGTGGCAAACTCGATCTGAGGGAAGGTAGGAGAGGTGAGGGATTATGGGTAAGGGGAGGAGCTTGGAGCTTGGAGCAGATGCTTGATAAAATGTTGCCGACTCGGATACGATATGAATCCGAATACCCACAGGATGCTTAAAATAAAGTATAACTACTCAGATGGAACTTTATGGTGAGTACATAACTTCTTTTTTTACAACATTGTCTTTGAACTTTTATTTCTGCCTTTTCTTTCTACAGTAAAATGCAGTGGTATGGTTACTGTGGCTCTCTGTGCCTTAACCTGGATGTTCATTGATTAGGACCTTGTCAAGAATTCAGTCTTTTGCGGTACAGACTTTTATCAGTTGGCTTGAATCACTCATGCTCCAATAACTCAGTCATCTCCTGTTTCCACCTTCTCTGTGCTTCAGACTCTCCCAGTCTATTTCTGACAGATTCAGATTCTGCATGAGGGTAAGCCACTTCCTCCTACCCACTCCTTTATTTTCTTCTTCAGTCTATTATCCTCCTTACTTTTTGCATTGAGAGGATGATGCCTTCTATTAATCTAACAACTCTTCTCCCCATCTTACTACTCTTATTTGCCGAGGCACTTACCTGAACTTCTAACCCTGGCTGTACTCGTGCCCATTCTTCACTTGTTGTGCTTCCTCTTTTCTGATCTCACATCTGATGTTACTTATGTAGATTGCTTCTCCACCCCCTCTCTCTTTTTCTCTGTCATTCCAGAATATCCTGTGACTACTCACCTCCATGTCCCACTTCTTTGTGTCATTAGCCCATGCTTCTGTGATACCAGCAATGTCCATCCTCCCATCCTCCGTCACTGCTTGTATTTCCTCCATCTTCTTACTCAGACTCTGTGTTTCAGAGCAAGAATCAAAGCTTGTTTGTTCCTCTGTCATTTTGTGCATCTTTTTTCTTACCTTCTGTCTTCTGCATTTGCATGTACTCTGTTTTCTGCATATGTCACATTCCCTACCACTTGTATCTTAGTTTAAAGTTGTAATCATTGAGATTAACCTTTCCAACCCAGAATTAAGTACAGGTGCTGTTGTCATTTGCAAACAGCCGTTTTTTTAAACAAGATCTCTGCCCCTATTAACCTCACTAATGGGGGGATTCATAAAGGTTAACACAAGGTGTACACTCTCTTAAGGTAACTTTTCTGAATTCAAGAACAATCCTAACAAACTGCTTTTGTTGTCTTTTCACTCAGAAAGATTGCATAAAGTGCACACATTTTGTCGACTGTGGTAATCTTTACGAATCCCCCTCCAAGTCTTTCTCCCTTGTTTACTGTCATTTTAATTCTTATTTCCCTCCTTCCTTTGTATGTTAAAAGCTAGTGCAGTTAATACTTCAGTAGTACTTCCAAATACCTCAATATTACTTCCAAATGCCTCTTCTACCATCTCACTTTTACCTCTCTGGTTATGCTCACTGCTACCTCAGCTGTCTTCTCTAAAGGATCACTGATAACTAAATACAGTACATCATGTGTTCAGCCTTGTTGTGGTTCACTCTGCATAAGCCATAAGACACTGAAATCCTTTGTCTCCTTTCCTGCTTGCCTAGCTTCTGATTCCCTTTTTGACTGAGTTTCCAGTCACCAAAAACTCTCTTTTCTTCCCCCAAACTGGCTCTCCTATCCTTTACTTCATGCCACATATCACTACCCCTACAATCAGTAATATTTCCCTCTCCACTTCCACAATTGTTAGTCTTCTTAACTGTGTTTGCTTGTTGACTCCCTGTGTTGCATCAAACTCCTCCCCATCTCTCCTATAATCACCTGCTTTATGTCAGTGTTAGTATGTTTTTTGTAGTCTGGTAGAAAATTGAACATGTGCATGCTTTATGTAGATGAACCTTACACAACTGACCAGCAACACATAATTTATCATGGCTTTTTTTCTATATCAAATGACATTTTCAATGGATTCACTCTAAATTCATTGAGAGGGATGTTTGTGCACATAGATCTTACTATATAAATGGGAAATACTAAGACTTGGCTCAGTCATGCTAACAAGATATGGCATTTATTACATTACAAGTAATTTAAAATGTGTGTAACATTAATTAATAGATTGCTTCAAGGATTACAAGTCACACTTGAGATAAAGATTAAGAACACACATTTATATACTACTGCATGAAGCATTCCATATAAATGTAAACTAAAAGAAATAGAACAACAGGAAACTTTTAATGTAGGAAGCAAGAAGTGTCAGGTAGTTCCCTGACCTAGTGACTGTTAGGATCTATCCATTACATGCATCCAACCCTGGTGTAGGCAACATGAAGCCAAATCCTCAGGCTGATGGGATGAGGAGGTTCCAAATCCCTGTAGCTGAGTGGAGTTTTGAGGTGGGGTGGTGTAAGTAACCGTAATGCCTCGATGAGTTCAGGTCTTGTCACATACAGGTGATGGTCATTGCTGTTCAGGGAACAAATGAACCTAAGAGCAGCGTTTGGGTGGTGATAATCATTATCAAGGAAGGCAAAAACTAAATAAAAATAATGATAGAATTAATAAGGCAACTGTACTTGCATACCCACTGTGAGGTTTCATGGCTAAAATCAGGAGTAAATATAGAAAAATCACACGTGCGCTGCATATAACAAACCAAACCCAAGCCTTAAGGACATGATAATATATTATATATTGAAAGTTCTGCATTTTTGCATTACATTTGTAGTATATGAAGCTGTGCATATGTAATGCAACAGTAAAATATGGACAGATATAGAAAGAAGGTTTACACGTTTGCCACTTTGGCCTTCTGGGCATTGAATTATCTAACACAAATGTCAAAAGATCTGTTGTGTCTTTGCTTGGTGAACTGAGGAAGACTTTGACTAACCTTGAGGTTTCTAAAATTAACCAGCAGGTTATTTCTATGGCGAGTCAGGCTATTTAGGTGGCCAGACATACCATTAAAGTTAGTTATAATGCAATGGAAGCTTCTTCCATGGTGGCTTCTACTCGATCTGCCATCAGGAGATTTGCATGGCTGCATTCCCAGCCACTCCCTTAGGATATAGTTATTATTAACTTACCTCTTAACAGGGGTTTTCTGTTTGTTCCTACTGCTGCAGGTGTGTTCAAATCTTTGCAGGAGAAGGGTAAAAAATGATAGATTTTAAGCAAAGACATTAAATCTGCTCATAAAGACAGAAAGATGCCTAGGAAAAGATTTCAGGACAAAACTACAAGAGACCCAAGTCTGGGAAATCTCCCTTTCCAGACAGATTAGCTTGACTACTTTCTGCCTCCTCCCAGTGCAGTCCCCCTCCTCTCAAAAATAATAACCTCTGGGCAGCTCATCACTTCAGAAAAGTAATTATAAATGGCTTGGAAAGAAATTCCAGTCATCAGATGCATTCTTTCACCTCCATCCAACCAGGTGCACCTTTTCCCACCTATTTTAGGGTGTTCTCAACCAGTTTACCATATAATGTGTACCACTTCTACAACTAGGAAAATGCTTTTTATTCAGCACTTTCCCTGGTACCCAGAAAAGAAGAAGATTTGATACCCATCCTGGACTTGTCTTACTTAATACTTTTTCTGAAGATACTTTCTTTCAAAATGTTTTCCCTTCAGGCTCTTCTCCAAGTCTTCTTACCCCTAGGTTTTCTGATGTGCGTGGATCTATATGGACGCTTACCTTTTAATCACATCCATTCTTTTTACAGGAAATTATTCAGGTTCTAGGCTTCTTCATTGCGCTTTTTGTTCTCTTCTTTATCCTTTGGCTACATACAGCCCTGGGAATAGTCACAAAGTGCATAGCTCCAGCTATTGCCTCTTGCAGAACTCAGGGAATTCAAATATTCCCATACATCAGTGACCTTCTTATACAGGCTGTGATAATAGGAGGTACTGCCAGCCATGCTAGGAGAAGTAGGGCAGTGGATGTGTAACATATGCCAGGACATCTATCTGGAATTTAGTAAAGAATTATGTCATTTGTGTAGCAAACTGTTTTGTACACATGCTTGTGTTTAAAAAATGTATTTTTAAAGTTGCTTGTGTTGAAATGTATCAGCAGTGTGCCCTGCTGGAAAGAAAAGAAATGTATGTGTATTATTGTAACTGAATTAAATGTATACATTTTGACAGAGGATACTAGAAGAGAAGAGGTTAATCTCAAACTTCAAAAATATTAAGAAAATTAAACTACTAGGCATAAGCTATAAAGATGTTATTCCATAGTTTTGAATGGAGCCAGAGATGAAATGTCTGTGCTAGAGAATAGTTTGTAGTTCCTGTAGGACGTGTGGAATGGTTTTATTGTTTTATGGCTTCCATATATTTTAATAAAACATAGCTAAAGGTCTACTGTGTATTGTAGCACATAGGTGATAAACCCTGGCAGCTTCTAGTGATGGGGGATAGTGCAGAAAACAGAGTTAGATGACCAGATGTGTGTGATGCCATTCTGTAAGCCAGAAATAATGTTTAGATATTAGTAGGAAATTGCTCTCAATATTCTGTATTTTGTCTTAGATTTGACAACAAAGACCACTCACCCACATCATCTTGCTTTGCTCTGTTCAGTAAGTAGTAACAGTAATTCTCTAGATCAGTCAGGAAAATATAGTGAGAATTGTTAAATATTGTTTTTCTGTAACAAGACCATTTCCAGCTCTGTTGTTTTAAATATTTCCTGTGGCTGAACCTCTGGTGTTTGCTATAAATGGATATTTAGTATTTTCATGTTCTTTTATTATTTATTATTAAATATATTTAAACTTTTCATTACGGATGGACCTTTTAGAGAATACTTAAGCTTTGAGAGTATGTGCATATATTTATTTGGTGATAGCTGTGGCCACTCCTGAAAGCCTTGCTGTTTGGTCAGTGTTACCATTTGTATTAATATTAATTTCATTCAGTATAATTGGGTACAGTTGCAAGAACCTTAGGTAGCTAGCTTTTTAGTGCCTGGTGGCAGTGATAACTACCTTATAGTCTGGGCAAAAGGTGGTATAGCTAGTAAACCTGTGCTAGCCTTTCCTAGGTGTGTGTGTGTGTGTGTGTGTGTGTGTGTGTGTGTGTGTGTGTGTGTGTGTGTGTGTGTGCGTGTGTGCGTGTGCATGTGAGTGTGTGTGTGTGTGTAAGCTACCTGAAGCAGGGACACAAAGCACTGGTGTTACAAAGAGAGTGTTGGAGGACTTGGCTTGGTCACTAGGCTAAGGACTTAACTCTGAAGCTGCGCCAGTGGACAGTCCTGTTGGGGACCTGGAGGGAGACAGACAGAAGAATCCAGACCTCGGGCTGACTCTATTCCCTGTGTGCTCTTAAGGGAAATTGTGCTTGACACAGAAAGGTGTGTGTCTGGAAATACTGAGTGTATCCATTTTTGTTCCATGTGAACATCCCTGTCCAGTGTCAGTGGTGAGGATTCAGGCTTTTTCCTCAGAGGAATTAAAAATCCATCTGGAATTAAAGAGACTTGAACTGGAGGCCAAATGTTTGGAATTAGAATCAGCAGAGAGACTGTGCTGTTTGGAGGCTGAAAAAAAGGGTGAATCTTATGGAATTTGAATCAGCAGAGATTGTGGCATTTGGCGGCTGAAGAAAGTGAGAAGCAGCATCAACATGATGGGGAGAAGCTAACTCTTCGCTAGGGTCATGAAGGTAATGGGGAAGGGAATAACCAAACCTCAGAAACAATAAAGGTTAGTACATTTCTTCCACAATTTACAGAGGGTGGTAATTTTGGTAGTTTTATTCATTTATTTTAAAGAGTATGTAAACAGTGTAATATTGATCAAGTGCTCTGGGTACAGTTCTTGACCCCCTTACTCCATGGTAAAACTTTAACTGCTGTTTCTAAATTGTCTGATATTGATTGTTTAAACTATGAAAAGTAAAGAAATGTTTACTTGAATGCTTTAAGTTAACATCATGAAGCTTACAGAAAAAACATTTTGTGAGCACAGATGCAATGCAACTGAAAGTGTGCATGATTAAATTGTCTGAGTTAAGCACTTATTTTCATAGGTGGATGAGTGGGAGTCAGGTCACCACCACCTTTGAAGGACTGGCAGACCTTTTGGTGAGGGAACATGCCCTTAGATCTTTACCTGAGGACATAAGAGTCTGATTGGCAGACCGAGAATGTAACTCTGCAGATAAGCTGTGGATGAAAGGGTATCTCTACTTAACAAGCAGGGCCTCACTGCAAAGGAAGGGTATACCCAGTGCTGCACATAGATATAAGGGAACCCATGCTGGGCAGCCTAAACTACCCCAACAGAGTCCACCAGTAGCAGGGGAAGCTGCTAGTTCAGGTACACAGCCAGGATCAAGGGTCAAATATTTTAAATGTAACCAGTGGGGCTATGTATCTTATAGATGTCCATGGAGACAAGGTTGGGAACAAAGGGTGGGGGAGCCAGTAAGTGGGAATAACAGTATACCAGTGGTAAGTTGTCTGGAGACAACAGGGGTACCAAATTATCACAAGATGTTATATCCTAAGTGGGTGGAAAACAGGTCACTGCTAACAGAGACACAGTCTCTGTCATAACCACTGTGAAGCCTGCAGTGGTTAAAGAGGAGCAGTACTTTCATGGGCAGTCCATTCCAGTCAGAGCTTTAGGAGGATCCCATTCCAAATGTCTTTGGCTAGGGTTCACCTTGATTGGGAGGGTGGAAAAGGAAGCACAAAAGTAGGTGTGTTTGAGGATATCCCTGCAGATGTCTTGATAGGGAATGATTTTGATAACGTAGTACCTTGTGTGCATGCAGTTACACACAGGCCTGGAGACAGGCAAGTGGATCTGGTAGTCTGGGGGAGACCCAGACAGGCACCACACCTGAATGCAGGGCTGTTGAGGTGGCTGTTTCAGGGAGGGAGCTGCACTGTAGTAGTGAGCCTGAAGGTGAGCCACAGCTGCTGGTAGGTACTGATATTCTGTGTTAAGTGACTGCAAGGGCAGAGTTATGTGGTAGTATCCAGGCTGACTGTGAGGCACCACTGTCAGAGGATACCAGACTTCATCTGGAAGGGTTGCTGGGAAGAGTCACAAAAGTAGAGCTGAGACAGGCTTAGTTCTCAGACCCTGCATTACAAGGCTTGAGGGATGGTACCCAAGGAGGCAACTGACTCTCAAGGAAAGGGGGAATCTGTATACTGGAACAAAGGGTTACTGTATAGAGAGTGGACCCCGGGGCTAGAGGGTGAGGTAATACAGCAGTTGGTAGTACCTAGACCCTGCCATCTGGCACTTCTAGCTCTAGCCCATGACATTGCTTCTGCAGGTCATATAGGCATAAAGCATACCAAGAGATGTATTATGCAGAACTTTTATCGGCCTGGGATTGTAAGGGATGTAACAGGGTACTGCAGGACCTGCGAGCAGTGCCAAAAAGTAGGCAAGGCAGGAGACAAGGTCATGGCTCCTTTGATGCCTTTGTCTATAACTGAGGAGACTTTTCAGAGGGTAGCTATATATATATATATATATATATATATATATATATATACATATATATATATATATATATATATATATGTATATATATATATATATATATATATATATATATATATATATATATATATATATATATATATATATATATATATATATATATATATATTGTGGGGCCTCTGAGTACCCCAAGCTCCACAGGGAAGAAGTATGCCCTGGTGTTAGTAGATTATGCTACTAGATAGCCTGAAGTGGTGGCTCTGTCCTCCATTGAGGCAGAGAAGGTGGCAAATGCTTTGCTAGTGATTGTTAGCAGGGTAGGTTTCCCAAGAGAAATACTGACTGATATAGGTGCCAATTTCATGTCTGAGCTGCTGGCTTGTCTGTGGAAGCACTGTAGAGTGAAGCACCTAAAAAAAACCCTACCATCCCCACACAGTAAGTTGCAGGCAGCTTGGGAGGGACCCTTCAGCGTGGTAAGGAAGGTCAGTAATGTTAACTACATGGTAGAACTGCTAGGCAGGAGGCAGGGGCACAAATTGTGCTGGGTTAACATGATGAAACCTTACCATGATTGGGAGGCCATGGTGCTGAGTATTTGCAGTAGATGACAGGAGGAGTCTGTGGGGATTGGGTGACTGATCTCCTCAGAGAGGCTCAGACTGACACCTCAGTGGAAGGTGTAGCAATGTCCCAGTGGCTGTCCTCTACCCAGATTCAAGAAATCTGAGCAGTGTTACTGGAGTTTGGGGGCATGCTCACTGGGAAACCAGGGTGCACCCACCTGGTGCAGCATCATGTGGATATAGGACTCCAAAGTCCTATTAAACAGGCCCCTCATAGTGTGCCTGACAGAGTCAGACAGATTGTGAGGGGGGAGGAGATACAGGAAATGTTGGAAATGGGGAGGTAATCCAGGAGAACAGCAGTCCTTGGGCCTCCCCAGTGGTGCTGGTGCCAAAGAAAGATGGCATTGTCATTTACAGCCATTCCTGACATGAGCACCTTCAGCATGCCAGGGAGGTTCTGGGCAGACTGCAAAGGGCAGGGTTGACCTTTAAGCCCAGTAAGTGTCAGGTGGGTATGGCAGAGGTCTCCTACCTGGGGCATTGAGTGGGGAGTGATAAGATCAAACCAGAACCTGCCAAAGTGGAAATCTTTCAAACTTGGTCTACCTCTGTTACCAAAAAACAGGAGAGGGGATTCTTGGGGACACTGGGGTACTATAGAATATTTGTTCCCAATTATAGTACAGTAGCTGCTCCCCTAGCTGTTTTGACAAGGAAAAACAGGTCAGACAGGTTAATGTGGATCCCAGCCTGTGAGCAGGCATTCTAAAATCTTAAAGTACATTTGGGAGGACCCCCTCTGTTAGCCAGTCCAGATTATAGCAAAGAATTTGCTGTGCAGGTGGATGCTTCAAGGCATGGGGTGGGGGCTGAACTCAGCCAGGTTTCCTCAGAGGAAGTAAAACACCCAGTGGTATATTTCAGCTGTAGATTCCAACCTAGTGAGGAATGTTATGCAGCAGTAGAAAAATAATGTCTAGCCATAGTATGGGCACTGCAGAAACTTCAACCCTATTTGTATGGAAGGAAATTCACTGTAGTTACGGACCACAATCCCTTAACATGGCTACATTGAGCCATTCAGCAAAATTCCAAGTTACTAAGGTGGAACCTAGGGATGCAGATATATGATACAACAGTGCAGCACCTTAGTGGGGTTAGCAGTGTCAATGTAGATGGGCTCTGAAGACAGTGTATGGGATAATGTATTCCCAGATATACTCATTCCTCTCAAGCAGCTTTTCTCAAGGGGCATTTAAAAAAATAGTTTGAGTCTTCAAAGGGGGGAGAGATGTAATGATAGGAGGTACTGCCAGCCATGCCAGGAGAAGTAGGGCTAGTGGATGTGTAACGTATGCCAGCACAGCTGGCTTGAATTTAGTAAAAAATTATATATCGAGTGTTTATCAAACTAATTTGTATAGATACTTGTGTTTAAAAATGTATTTGTAAAGTTGCTTGTGTTAAAATGTATCAACAGTGTGCCCTGCTGGAAAGAAGAGAAATGTACATGTATGATTGTAATTGAATTAGGGTCTATATTAGGAAGTCAAATGTTGAAAAGAGCGAACGCTCTTACCTCGACTCCTAGTGACCGAAACCACAGAATGTTGAACATATGGAACAGTGATTTTTTTTTTTCCAAGGGAAAAAAATCGCTGCTCCAAAAAAAAAAAAAAATCCACAGACGAAATAAAGTAGGAGGCTTCACCACCCACACCCCCCCATATTTAAATATACCAACTCCGAGATTGCATCACAGTGGAGGAAATGGCAGGGAAACAAATCTCTGTTCCAGCCATTCGACATTCTGTGGTTTCGGTTATTAGGGGTCAATGTAAGAGCATTCACTCTTTTCAACATTCGACTTCCTAATATAGACCCCTGAATTATATGTATATGTTTTGACAGAGGATACTGGAAGAGAAGAGATTAATCTTAATCTTCAAAAATAGTAAGAAAATTAAACTACTAGACCCAAGCTATAAAGATGTTAACCCACAGTTTTGAATGGAGTCAGAGACACAATGTCTGTGGTAAAGAATAGTTTGTAGCTCCTGTAGGAAGAGTGGAATGGTTTTATTGTTTTATGGCATCCAGATGCTTTAATAAAACTTAGTTAAAGGTTTACTGTGTATTGTAGCACATAGGTGCTAAACTCTGGCAGCTTCTAGTGATGGGGGATAGTGCAGAAAACAGAGTCAGATGACCAGATGTGTGTGGTGTCATTCTGTAAGCTAGAAAAAATATATAGATATTAATAGGAGATTAGGATCAGAGGAAGTTACTAGGCTATTGACCCTGAGGCCCTTACAAGCCTAGTTAAGAATTTAGCCCATGTTCCAACAAGTCAGCACCCCATGCCACTGTCCAGCAGGGACATAGGTGGAATTCCAGGGGTGTATTTTCTGTTCCCCATCCAGTTATCCAGGTTGCGTTTAAAAAGATTTAATGAGGTACTCTGCTTTACATAGAGAGGGAGTCTTTTCCACAAAAGGGGGACTGTCTGGGACACAACTCTGTCCTGCCAAGAAAAGTCCTATTGATGTCACAGACCAGGTTGAGATCTCGTGTGCTGGTTATTTGAGTGGAGAATGACTTGCGGATATGCAGCAGTCCCATCAGGACGGGGATCTGAAATTACTTTGTGTGCCAGACAGAGGTCACCTCTGAGAAGTCTGTGGGAGACTGAGTAGAGGGACAGGGTTTAAGCCTATCTGTGTAGGGTAGACGTTTGAGGCCCTGGATTCTCTGGGTTTGGAATCTCTGTGGTCTCTCCACCTGCTACATGTGCTTTGTGAGGTACATGCCAAAAGAGGGATTGTATTCAGTAATCGGTCTTATGAGAGAAGAATACAGGGATGTTATGACCACCTTGTCTCTGGATGAGATGCCCTTTCTAATGAGGTGGGCCATGTAGAATGCTTTCCATACAACTGAGGGAATATGGTGGTCAAATGTCAGTTTGTTGTCAACCTGGGTTCCCAAGTCCCTCACTACTGATTGCGTGCTTAGTGCCTTATTATCAATGTGATAATTTGTGGGTATGTCATTCTCCTCAAAAGGGATGATGATGCATTTTTTGGCATTCAGTCTGAGGCCATGTTTCTTGCACCAGTCATTTGTTTGGGTGAGACCCTCTTGGAGGATCTACACATCACTAGGGGAATTGATGAGAGCACCCAGCTTGCAGTCATTTGCAAACTTGGTCAGCTGTAGCCCATTTGATTTGGCCTGCACCTCTGAGAATTATATCCCAAACAGCAGAGGCCCCAAGACCGATTCCTGGGGTACACAGCTTGTTACGAGTCTACTACTTGAGGTGGCTTCCCCTATTTTGACTAGGTGGCTCTATCAGTAAGCCAGCTTGATATCCATCTGGTAACATATGGATTGATGCCTAGTTAAGAGAGTTTATTTATTATACCCGAGTGGGGAATAGTATCAAAGGCCTTGGCCAGGTCAAGGTAGGCAGTGTGCACTGTCTTCCCCTCGTCTATGGCCTTGGTGACTGTCTCAAAGAAGTTGACCAAATTTAACAGGCATGATCTCCCCTTGACAAAACCAAACTGTGTCTAATCAAATGTCTGGAGGTTGCCAATGTCCTCGTTAATGAGGTCCATGATAATCTGCTCTATGGCCTTGCAGATCAGGCTAGTTAGGCTGATGGTTCTATAATTTCTTGGATCGGTGGATGCTCCACCTTTGTGCAGAGGGATGACAGTAGCTGTCCTACACTCGGCTGTGACAAAGCCGATACTCAGGCTTTGGTTGAACAGGGTGCCTAATGGTGCTGCAAATTTCTGCCTGAGTTCATGTCGGATGCAGCCTGGGATGGTATTGGGTCCCATGGAGGCTGTATTTTTTGCCTTTGAAAAGGTAGTGATGACTTGCTCCCTAGAGATAAGGGGAGGAGGGCAGGTACTGGGTATGTCCTGTTTTACTGATGGGGGGATAGAGGAGTGAAGTTTTCACTGAACCTGTCTGCCAGCAGGTTTGCTACATCAACAGGGTTTGTGTATGTGGTGTCCTGACCAGTAGTTCTGAACAGATCTGGATGCTTCCCTTAAGATTCTGGACATATGTGAAGAAAGCCTTATGGTTGTCTTTAGTAGATGCTGCCAGTTTGAACTCGAAGTTTGCTTTGGAGGATTTCACTAGTGCTCTTATTTGTTTTTCAGGCTAAGAAGAGATTGCTTCCAATTATACATTGGCTCCTTCTTGGTCCTGGACTGCAATTTTTTCCTTTTATTATAGAGTTTATTTATTGCAGATGTTCACCAGACAGGTTAACTCTTCCTTGAGGAGGAGGATTTTGTCCTGTCTGGTATTCATGATTCCATGCAGCTATATAAATGCTCATTAGTACTTTGGTGTAAGTTTAGACATAATGTGCCAGTTTCGGTGTAGGGGGAGGGTGCTGTGAAGCTGTTTATACCTTCCCTCAGGAGGGTGTAATCAGCTTTGGAGAAGTTTTGTTGTTTAACCCTAGCTAGGGAAGGTTGGGGGAGATGGTGACTTTGAAAGTGACTGCTTTGTGGTCGGATCTTACTAGGGACGATGTAGTGGTTACTCATGTTGGTTAATATCAAGTCCACGATATTTTCACCTCTTGTGGGAGTGTCAACCAACTGGTCCAAGACATTTGCATTGACAAAATCAAGGAATCTCTGGGCATTGGTGTTTTGGCATGAGTATTTCTTCCAGTCTATGGTTGGATAATTAAAGTCGCCCAGGATCAGGGTAAAGGGTTGAATTGTGATAGATTCAAAGAGGTCCAGATAAGTGGAGTGGGCATCTTGAGTTAGAGTTGGAGGCCAGTAGCTAGCTGTGATTTGAATAGGGGTCTTGTTAATTGTTAACTGCACCTGGATTATTTCCTGTGCATCATACTATTTGACCAGCCTAGAGGTGCGTATGTCTTTTATATATATTGCAGCTCCATCTCCTTTTATTTTGCTGCCCATGGCTTGGAGTCTGAATGAATAATAGGATGAGTAACCTGGTATGGCTGGGGTGCTGTTTGCAGCTTTGAACCAGGTTTCTATGACTGCACAAATGCCAGCTTCTTCCAGGGTTAAGAATGCTTGCAATGAGTACATTTTCATGTTCAGACTTCTAGCATTTAGCAGCATGACCTTTAATTTAGATTTAGACGAAATGTTCATGCTGGTGGTTTTGACCTCATGGAATTGCCTAAAAAAGGCACTATGTGGGAGGCAAGAGCCTTTGCCAGGAACGTGAAACCCAAGGGAGACAGATGCAGGCCATCTTTGGCAAAGCATCGTGGCTTGTCACTCATTTCATCCCAGGCTGTCAGGTGCTGGATCCCCTTTGAATGACACCAGAAACTAAGCCAGTTGTTAAAGTCAATCATTTTCTATTTGTATTGAGGCATCATTCTGGGTGATGGTAGCATGCTGCTTGAGGCTAGGGACATACCTGCCTGGGACACATACTCAGGGAGCTCGATCATGTCTCTCTTCATATATTCTAGGGAGTTACGTGGATTGCTCTCGGTATTCTCTATTCTGTCTTGGATCTGACAATAAGGACCACTCCCCCACATCATCTTGCCTTGCTGTATTCAGTAAGAAGGAACAGTAATTCTCTAGATCAGTCAGGAAGATGCAGTGAGAATAGTTAAGTATTGTTTTTCTGTAACTGTGCGACACTTTCTAGCAGTGTTATTTTCAATATTTCCTGTGACATGAAACTCTGGTGTTTACTGTAAATAAATATTTAGTATGTTCACATACATTGATTATTTATTATTAAATATATTTAAAATTTTCATTGTGGCTGGTCCTTTTAGAGAATATGTAGGCTTTGAGAGTATTTACATATATTTATTTGATGATAACTGTGGCCACTCTTGAAACCTGGCTGTCAACATTACCATTTGTATTAATATTAATTTCACTTAATATAATTGGGCAGCCTTACATCAGCCTTAGGTAGCTGGCTTTTTAGTGCCTGGTGGCAGTGATAACTACCTTATAGTCTGGCAGAAAGGGGCATAGTGCCAATCTTTCCCAGGTGTGTGTGTGTGTGTGTGTGTGTGTGTGTGTGTGTGTGTGTGTGTGTCCATGTGCAAATCAAATCTCAAAGTGTGTGTGTGTGTGTGTTTCAACTACTTGGAACCATGACACGAAGCACTGGTCTCACAGAAAGAGTGGTGGAGAACTTGGCTTGGTCACTCGGCTAAGGACTTACCTCTGAAGCTGTGCCAGTGGGGTGTCTTACTGGGGATTTGGAGGGAGACAGACAGAGGAATCCAGACCCCGGGCTGACTGTATTTCCTGTGTGCTCTTAAGGTAAACTGTGCATGATGCAGAGAGGTCTGCATTGGGAAATACTGAGTGTATCCATTTTTGTTCAAAGTGAACATCCCTCTCCAGTGTCAGTGGAGTGGAATCAAGCTCCTTGATTACTGGCCCAGAGTTGTGACATCACACAGACAACTTAACAGAAAGACCTCTTAATGCACCTCAACTTTGCTATTTCCCTTCTGCAGGTGGATTTGGTACACAGAAAAAAGGTTCTTTGCTTCATCCCACCTTGGTAGCCGTCAACCTAATGTTGTGGATGATGGAAGTCTAATCCCTTTCAGACACCAGTTTTCTGAGGATGTGCTCCAGGTTCTTTAGGAGGATAGGAAACCTACTACTAAAAGACCATATATATCCAAATATAAAAGGTGTTATATCTGGTGTTACAGAAACAGAGGAAAACCCATACAAATGAATTCCGATTATACTTTCTTACTTGTGTGAGATCCTAAAAGCTGGTCTAGCCTTTTCATCTTTCAAGGTACGCTTATCTGCCATTTCTGCATGTATGCCCCTTGACCCTCTGTTTTGTACAGTTGAAGTAAAGCAGTTTCTCAAGGGTACCCTTTATTTGAAGCCATCTAGGAGGGATATACCCCCTCCTTGGAACCTCAATTTTGTCTTAGAAAAGTTTACCCAGCTGCCTTTTGCCCCAGTGGCTTCTGCATCTCTAAAGTTTTGTACTTTGAAGACCATTCTGCTAGTAGCCTGTACTTCTGCCAGAAGGATATTTGAGCTTCAAGCCCTAATGGCCTCTACTGCCAGTGGTCAGTCCTTCATTCATGCCATAAGTGGTTAAAGAGTTGTCTCTCAACCAGGCTATGTATTTTCCTATGTTCCTTCCAAGTCCTGCAGTGTTTGGATGTGGACAGGTAACTTAGATTTTATTTAGATAAGACTAAAGTCATTAGGAAAATGGATCAGCTCTTTGTTTCTTTCCAGGAAAACAAGTTGAGTAATTCTGTCTGCAAGTAAACAATTTATTTTATTTATTTATTTTACATTTATTGACTGGGAGTGTCCGACTGAGCTAAAGCCCTTTTTCAGCAAAGGCCCGGGGAGAAAAGCTCCAATATAGAAAGCAATTTAATAACATTTTTTACACTCATAGCAATATACAAAAGGTTACCATTCTGGTAAAGTAGTTGGCAAGATTAAACAATACAAATCAAAAAAGATTAAAAGTGTAACACATAGGAAGTTAATTGTTTTAGTTTCAGTAGGTTAGGCTATCTAACAATACTAAACAGAGTATAGACAATACTTTAGGAGAATTTCTTAGGAAGTAAAGGGAGTAAGTTATTATGTTAGGTGGTGAGTAATTGTTAATGCATTTCAGAGAGTTGGTTGTGGTCAAGGTGGTTGTGAACAGTGGCAGGTCCAGCGTTTTTTAAAGTAGTCTTTGGTAGCTAATTTAAATTGTTTGGGGTGAGTACGGTTCCTTATTTCTAGTGGGAGTTTGTTCCATGCAATAGAGGGATGATAGCTATATAGATTACAGCCTGCCTTGGAATTGGGTTTATGAACCTTTAACAGATCTTGGGTTGTGCTTCGGAGATGCCTGGTAGGGCAGTAGTTAGAGATGAGAGGTGCTAGAGCAGGCAGAAGGATGGCTGCCTGATATAGAATTGAGTGAATGATTTGCAGCTGAGATTGAAGAAGCAGGTGAGGTAGTTCTAGCCAGGAGAGACAGTGGTGAGATTTATGTTTGTTGAGCAGCAAATCTTGCTATCTTGTGATAGGTTGATTCCAGTTTGGTAAGTAGGGATGTATTTAGATTAGTGAGGATTTGGGAACAGTAAATTAAACATGGTAGAAGTTATGCATGATTAAGAGTAATTCTAGCTTCTGTTGTGAGGAATTTGTTGTTCCTGTACAGGAGTCCTAGCTTCTGATGGGTTTTTGTGATACAGTTGTAAATGTGTAAATCAAATTTTAGTTGATCGTCAATGGTAATGCCAAGTAGTTTTGTGCTTGAGTCAACTTTTATGAGAGTATTGTTTAGGGACATTATGGAAAAGGATGCCTTGATGTGGTTATTAGTTTTATGGAGAAAAAGTAGCAATTTTGTTTTTGTAGGGTTAGGAATGAGCTGGTTATCTGTGAGCCATGCTTCTACTGAGTTAAAGGAAGCCTGGGTAGTTGGAAGGAGTTCACAAGGTGAATTTGCAATAGTGATGACTGTAGGGTCATCTGCGTATTGGACTATATTTGACTGAGGACAAGAGGAGTAAAGTGTATTGGTGAAAATATTAAAGAGTAGTGGTCCAAGAATGGATCCTTGCGGGACACCTATACTAACAGGAAGGGGGATAGATAGTACACTGTCCCATCTCACTGACTGCAGTCTGTCAGAGAGATAGCTAGAGAACCATGCAACTGTATCTGGAGAGAAATTAAGGTTAAGGAGTTTGTTAAGTAGCAGAGAGTGAGAGACAGTGTTGAAAGTTTTTGAGAGGTCAAAAAATAGGCAAGATATGAGTTTATGATTGTCTTTGGCTTGGGTAATGGTATTCAGAAAGAATAGTAGAGCTGTGGTGGTACTATGCTTGGGGCAAAAGCCATGCTGTATGGGAGTGAGCAAGTTTTCCTGTAAGAGGTAGTGCATAACTTGCTTGTGTACACATTTTTCTAGGACTTTAGAGAGAGGGGAGAGGATAGCAATTGGTCTGAAGTTAGCAATTTCTATGAAGTTACCTCCTTTATGAATAGGAAGAGTGTAAAATTGTTTCCAGATAGATGGAACTGTTGATTCAGAGATTGAGCAATTTATTATGATAGATACAGGGATAGCAAGGGAGTGTGCAGCAGTAAGGAGAAAATATGAAGGGATGTTGTCTGCAGATACAGAGCATGGTTTGAGTTGAGAGACTAGAGTTTTGATATAGTAAGTTGAGACAGGTTTGAGTGAGAACGGGTTTAATGAGTTGATAGTTGAGTGGGTTTCAGGGGGGGCTGGGAGTGTTATTGTCAGAGTGGCTGGGGTTAAATAGTTTGGAAATTGTTTCTATAAAGTACGTATTGAAGATACTGGCAGTCTCTTCTGGTGACTTGTCAGGACAGGGATTAGGTGATTTAGGAGTACCAGGGTGTATTATGTGGTTTAATGCATTCCAGAATTTGTTGGGTTAGACTTAAATGTAGTTGGGGGATTATAATAGAAATCTTTTTTGTCTTTGTTGATGAGTGTACTTTTGTAAGTTAGTTAGGCATTTGGTTTGTACCCATATTTTCCAAGCTCTATCCCTAGTTTTCATGAGGGTACAGGTGGTTTTAGATAGCCAGGGAGAAATATTTGTTTTTACACAAACTTTGCTGGGTGGAGCTAAAAAATTCAGAATACTAAGGAAAGTTGAGTTGAAGGTTTCTTCTGCTTCGTCTAGTGGAAGCTGTGTTAAGCAGTTCCAGTCCACTTTAGAGAGGAGGGTACAAAAAGGATCTGGGCCAAAGTTGGAGAGTTTGCGGCAGGTGATAATCCGGTGTGGCTTTGGGAGATAGGTGGTATATCTGAGTACCTTTATAGGTGAGTGATCACACAGGGAATCTGGTAGTGTTTCTGGATTATGGTATTTGCAGGGATTAGAGACTAGTATCCAGCCTATCAGGGAGCTAGGAGTTGTTGGTCTTTCGGCTTTTCCCGGTAAGGGGTCGCCACAGTGGAACTCCGGTCCGCCGATGATTGGCAGTAGATATTTACGAAACGCCGAGGTGCCTCGATGCCCAACCTTCAACGAAGGCACTCCCATTTACGCACGCATGTCTTTCGAATGCTACCCAACCGCGAGGAGGACATGCAGACTCCACACAGAAGGCACTCCCAAGCCAAGCCGAGAATCGAACAGGAGAACCTCTTGCTGTGAGGTAACAATGCTAAGTTATTAGTGTGGGTTGGTTGGGAGATTAGTTGTGTAAATCCGTAGAGATTAATATGATGTGGCGACTGTGAATTGTTGAGGTTCAGTCAATTAATGTTAACATCCCCCAGAAGGATGGTTTCATTAGGGATGTTTTGGGAGAGATATGAGAATATATTTTCCAACAGGGGAATGTTGTCCCCTGGTGGAATATATATGGCTGCTACTGTAATGGTAGTATAGTTACTGAGTTCAAGATTTGCTAACAATATTTCTGCGGGTGCAAAAGAGGGAATTGCTTGCTTAGTATGGGAGAGGGTGAGGTTATGTGAATAAACTATAGCAATTCCACCACCTTTTTTCTTTAGGCGGTCTTGGCGAAGTATATGTTACCCAGGGGGGAGAATGTCAATGTCTTGATGTTGGGATTTAAGCCAGGTTTCAGTGACAGAGATAATATCTGGGGTATGATAAGATACCTATGCATGAAAGTAGTTTAGTTTGTTAAGGATACTTGGAGTATTTAGAGTAGATTTGATAAGGATGATTGGCTAGGGTTGGGAGAGGTGTTTAGTGAAATGGAGGGGTTTGTAGTTGGACCAGGATTAGGGTTTATGTCACCTGCCAACTGTATTTCTTAGCCCATTTCCTTTTGTTATTTCCATCATGGTCCTTATGTCCAGCTACGGACCATTCCACTGGGACAGTTTCTTCCACTGGAATCTTTAACAAGGGAAATTATTTCAGGGCTACTTTAGAAGCAGACATTTCATCATCTGTGCACACTTTCATTTAATATTGCAAAGAAGATGCTTTCTCTAGATCTAGAACTTCTTTTGCTAGAGCTGTACTATCTGTTTTTATTGACAGCTTCCTTGTTCCTGGACTATATACCTTTTCTAATTGATGTGCTTTGGGAGTTACTCAATAGTACTGGAATACTGCAACAGTGATCTAAGGCAGGGCATAGTGCAGTTTTGTAAGAATGTGCTACAACGGTAGATTTCCTTCTAATCACTGTTGCAGTATTACTTCCCACCCTCCTCCCTCCTTTTCAAATCTTGTGGATTCTTATGGACCAAAGGGGAACCTTCTCCATGCTTTCACTTAACTGGCCTTAATTATCTGGAAGTTCTTTTCCTCAGGTGGAGGATCTGATGTTCATTTATCTGCTTATGTATTCTTACACCTGTGAGCTTAGGTAACACATTAGACTTATGACTTTATAGAAGGTTTATTGCCTTTTATATGCTAAGCTGATATTGGGTTACCTCAGTGAGATAACCCCAGTAATATTGGAATACTATAACAGTGATCAGCAGGACATCTACTTTTATGGTAAGTTCTTATTCAAATGGTACTTTCCATATATAACATCAGACTCACAAAAGTCCTAGACTTTCCTGTGCTCACTTAGGCTTGTAAAGTTTGCTGTGCTGTTTCAGGTTTGCAGA
Source organism: Protopterus annectens (assembly GCF_019279795.1). NCBI lineage: Eukaryota > Metazoa > Chordata > Ceratodontiformes > Protopteridae > Protopterus > Protopterus annectens. Next base: position 893,350,849 of record NC_056734.1, read on the forward strand.
CCATAGGCAATGCTACAGGAGATAATTATAGGATTATGGGTGTTAGCTTTACCTCAAAGTGATTTTGGTAACCCTTTTTCAAACTGTGCCCATAGCAACTCATTCACAGAAATAAGCAAATTCATTTGCTCACTCAGACTGGTATAGTATGAATGCATATAAACACTGTCATTAACTTTTAGTTTTAATACATATTTTATAGTCACGATTGTCCTTTTTTGAGTATGAAAGTTTTGTGTAGGAAGTGTAATTGGTTTTACGTTATACATTTTTTGTTCTTTTATATAAGAAGGATAATTGCTTTCCATTTTATATCTTTCTCCTCTTCTTTTAAGTGAGGATATTTATTTCAAACCTGGTCAGGCTTGCTTCAAAAAATGGATGTTGTTATGATTTTAAAATTGCTTCTTTTAATGCATATATTTTAGGAATAAGTTGAATCTAATAGATATTTTGATCACATTATATAAGATAGAAATTTTTGCTATTACTTAATCTTGGATGAAAGCGGACTCAGTTATCTTGATTTTGTCAACAGGAGCTCTCATTCTTTCAAGAGGCAAATGATAACATCAGATAGAGAAACCTTTCTTTTGATAAATAAAACTATTCCATGTATATTATTAAGTATGTCATGTATTTTGTGTGGCCATGATTCAAATAGCTTAATATTTAATGTGCTATTAGAGGACATCTTAAATTCAGAATTACAAATTTATTTCCCCCTACTAATATATATTTATTGATTACAGACATTATTTTGCTTAGTAAATGAAGTTTCCATTTTCCAAAAGAGTAGTGTTTCTCTTGGTAATTTCAGTATTTTTGTAAGGAATAGATGATCTACTATCTAAAGTTTCATTAACAGAAATAGTTAACTCTCCTATGGAAGCTTATTACATAAGTAGCAATGACTCTTTGATTTACAGGTGTTTGACTAATAGCTTAATATTGTTGTGCTAAATGATTCTCCTATAGGCAATGCTTCCTACTCTGCATTCCACAGCTTTTCTATACAAAATCTCAAATTACTTTTGTCATAATAGCACTTTCCATTCTTTTACGCCTTTCCCATTTGGACTGCAACCCTGTCTATCTATGGTAATTTCCAAGCATTATATTACTTTTCAGGACAAATACTTTCCTTAAAAGACCCGTCAGTCAAGATCTTTTGAATTAAGTCTCTTGACTAAAAAATAATAATAATAATATTAAAAACATTTAAAACAGGGCATGACTTAGAAAGGCTTTAATATTTTATAAGTGTTCAGGCCAAAATGGTCATCTAGGAACACTTTTTTCCAGTTAACAGGATTGTAAACTTGATCACTAACCCATGCTTCTAATGAAATTTAAAAGTTTTATATTATCGGGGCTCTTATTCCACAAAAAATACTAGTGATATATGTTTTCCTATGGTTTGTATTCATTACATGAACATAAATGTTTAAATTATTGTTTTTATAAATTTTTGTAGATAACTAAATATCTGTATGAAACAAGATCTAAAGAGAATGATCATAAAATACCATATAAGCAAATAGTCTACTACATATATATCAGCAGTAGATAGAGTATAATATTAAAGTGTGAGATCTACCCATATCTTTCATATTTTTAACTTTAAGTAAATTTTTTGTAAATCTTCTGTGTATCGTTTCTAATAGAGTTGACCTGTAATATACAAACAAAAGATACCATTATATTCTGTAACAGGTGTTACACATGCCTTATATAATGCAATTAAACAGTCTTCATCTGTAGTAATAATATTTTTATAAATAAAACCTAACCTTCTTAATGCAGTTTTACAAAATACTACTTTCAAATGAAAATTTTTATGAAATTATAATACCCAACTCTTTATAATTATTAATGTCAGATAATTAATATATATAATTATTAATGTCAGATAATTAATATATATATGACATTGTTTTTTCAATTTTGGATTTACCAAAAACACTACATTTCATTTTGTTGCAATAATTTGAAGATGCGGCCTTAGTGTGCATCTACTGGTTTCTGACATATAAGAATTACTGATCTCAGAAAATCATCACAGTATTAAAAGAAATCAGCTTTGCAGTGCTCAGCATATTTTCTAATCCAAATGGTGCTAAAAACTAAATTAAATAAAAATGGACCTAAAACCGGTATCTTTGGGTCAGCAGATAAAACTTTAATTCAGTCTGACTTAATACTCTGAGTTTTAACCACCTGAAGTAGATCATATAACCAGTTGCCATTTAATTAAGTAGAGATCAGTTTTTAAACGAGTAAACCAGTAAGTCAAAAGCCTTGGTCAGGTCCTGATAAATTACACTAACACTTCAATCTATGTCCAAGGCTTTGGTGATTTCATTGTAAAAGCTTCCCAAATTAGTCCTTTTTCTTTTCCTATTTGTAATCCCTGCATTTTTTCTGACCATCAGACTTATCCTGGGGAAACACTTTTTGATTGGGACTGTTCTGGATCCAGGCAAAGAGAAGTCAATTTTAAGGCTGTCCACTAGGGAAGATGATTAGCCCCCCTCTTATGACATCATCATATTCATGAGTTTGGAAGGATTTTCAATTATATCTTTAAACCCTACCCCTTGTGGACTGACATGTTCATTGCTGAAGAATGGACTGCAATACTAGCCTGATAATGCATGTCTGCTTCCACGCAGTCATCTAATCGTGAATTCAGCACTGCGTGGCAGAACCATGTTCATGTGTCATGGTACTTTGTTTCCTGTAACTTCCCATCTGACCATTGGCAGGTGCCATACATGGTTATGAAGTCTCCCAAGCTTCTTCCCTCTGGATTGATGAACTGGAACTGATCACATATTTCTTCCAGCCATCTGCATCATTGCCCAATCTGCTGTTCAAACCTTGATCTCATAGGATGTATTTAGAGCTTTATGTAACATAGCCAGCATTTCAGTAAGTAAATGTTGGTGTTCCACAGGGCTGTTTTGGTGTCTGCTTTTACTGACTCAACTGCTTTATAAAATACTGACCTTATTACAGCTCTTGATGCAGATTATCTTCATAATTTCAGTCAGATTATTCTTCAAATAATCTTAAAGCAGTTCTTAATAATAATCTTCATGGTCATTTAGGAAAACAAATAGTTTGTTTAAACTACAGTAAAGGAAAATCTATGTTATTTGGTACATTACAAAAAGTAAAATTAATAAACTTTGACTCACCAAGAGAAACTCCCTTATATTAAGTCTTTTCACCAAGACTCTTTTGAGACTGTCAGTCAGTTCATATACTTGGTCTCTGAACTGACGCAAAATTTGTGTCTAATGACCGTGTTGGTATCATATCATAACATGGGAAGCTGGGATTTTATTTAGAGCAGGAGTGCTCTTTGTCACATGGAATTCTGCAAAGTAGTTCTAACAAATATAACATTTCATAAAATGTGTAAATGTATTTAGTTAGCACCAAAATTTGAGTATCACTCTATTAATCAAATTATTGATTAATCAAATAATTTGATTATCGAATAATCAAATGTAGGTTTTTACCTGCTCGTCAAAGAGGAACAACACCATTGTATACTGACATTTTAAAACTGAAGTATTTTAGACATTACCTATTTTTATTGTGTAAACTTTTCTACAATCAACCACTTTTTAACTGGATACATTATTTTATTTATTTTATTTTATTTTACATTTGTTGACCGGGATGGTCTAACTGGATGCATGTCCATTTTCAGTTGCATCCCGGGGAGATAAGCTCCAGGAAGTTACATTAGTACAATTATTCATTTAAAGGTTATTTATATAGATACAAACTTAAAGATTCAACAATTCAAAAATTTACACAGTTTCAACATAAATTTAGTTAACAAGTTGCGGTACAGATACGTAGTTAAAGTTTCAGCAATTGCAAAAAAAAAAAAACAACTTGAACAGTTTGTACAGAATTTGTTGGAAGCATTAGATGGGGTATTTTATACTGTATTTACAAAGACTTGGCTATACAAGTTAAATTAGCTGTAAAGGGTAAGATATGTCTTTATAAAGGATAGGTATTAGGTGGATATTGACAAAAGTCAGAGCAGATATAAGGTCTAAAGCAAGAGAGAGAGGGGGGAGCAGATAGGATTAGCTGGATTTGTACAGGGACATTACCAATGGGTATTAAGGTAGAGTTTCAGATTGTGCTTAAAAAGTGTAAAAGAAGACAGTGATGTAAGTTTGTAGGGGAGTTGGTTCTAGTTTTTTCCTACTGCATTAGAGAACAAGGTATCTCCTGCCATGTTTTTACATTTACATGTTGATACAAGTAGTTTATTAGACGATCTTAATGTTTTGAGGTTTTTATATTGGGTAATGAGTCAGGAAAAAATAGGGGTATTAGTGGGTTGGTAGTGGGTCTTGTGGGCAATGGTGCATTGGTTATAATGAATCTGATTCTGGAGCTCTAGCCAACCTAATTGTTTCAGGTTATAGCAGTGATGGGTCCTGAAAGGAGAAGCAGTGGCAAATTTGGCAATGTTGTTATATGAGTTGGTCAGCTTGTTCAGGTTATATTTTGACAGGTTTGTATATATGGAAGAAGCATAGAGAAGTGCGGATATAAGGTGGGAGTGGGCAATAGTGGTTCTAGCTTGTGGGGAGAGAAAGGGTTTAATCCTGTAAAGAGATCCCAGTTTCTTGTTAACAGTTTTTATGGTATTGTTGATGGTGGGTATCAAAGTTCAGGTTGTTATCAATAGTTACCCCTAAAAGTTTAGTTGTTAGATCAGGAGATATGAGTATGCCATTGTTGGATGAGATTAAGAAATTGAGTGGGAGTGACTTCCTGGTAGGAGTAAAGAGCAAGAGTTTGGTTTTTTGGGGGTTCAAGAGGAGGCCATGTTGTAGAAACCAGTTCTCTGTTATACTAAACATTTTTTGGGTTAGAGTCTGTAGTTGGGATTGAGACTTAGCTGAGCAGATTATTGTTGAATCGTCTGCATATTGTATGCAGTTAGCTTGGGGAATAGCTCAGTTTAGGTCATTGATAAATATTGAGAAAAGGAAGGGGCCTAATATGGAGCCCTGGGGAACACCTAAGGTAACAGGGAGATAGGATGATAGGTTGTTGTCCCATAGGACAGCCTGTTGTCTATTGCCTAAGTAGGACTGGAACCATTTAGTAGCCATTGTATCGAGAGAAAAGGATTTTAGTATATTAATAAGTAGATCATGGTTGACCATGTCAAACACTTTGGAAAGGTCAATGAAAAGTGCCAAAGAGAGAACATTGTTATTACGGTTAGAATTGATGCAGTTTGTGAAGGATAAGAGAGCAGTAGTTGTGCAATGGAAGGGTCTGAAGCCATGCTGACACTTAGCTAGAAGATTATTCTGAAGTAGATGGTCTAGTAACTGTCTATGGATGCACTTTTCCATTAGTTTTGCCAAGGGGGAGAGTAGTGCTATAGATCGGTAGTTAGACTATTCTATGGAATTTCCTCCTTTGTGTAGGGGAATAATGTGGGAGATTTTCCAGATGGCTGGAATGGTGCTTTCTTGTATGGTTCTATTTATCAACAGTGATATGGGGTATGCTATAGCTTTGGCTGCTTTTTGCAGATATTCAGCAGGTAGCTGGTCAGCTGATGGGGTAGATGGTTTTAGCTTGTGTAAAAGGGTTGCAGATGAGGGAGGTTGGGACTGGTTTCAAGTGGAGTATTGGAACAGAGTTATCAGGAAAGGTAGGAAGAGCAGAGCCATCAGCTGTAAGTTAATTAGCTAGTGATTGGATGGTCTCTGTGAAGTAGGAATTAAAAGCATTTGCAGTTTGCTGTGGATTGTCAGGATTTGCCCCAATAGGGGGTGGTGTAGTGGAATGTCCTGGATGAAGTAAGCTGTTAATGCTGAACCAGAACTTTTGTAGATTATTGTGGCTAGTTTGCTGGAGATGGCAGTAATTTTTTTTTTATCTTCAAGTATAGCTTTTTTCGTTTCATTTATTATATGTCTGAACTTTTGTTGGTCTGTGGGTTTTTTTTTTTGTTGATCTCCACTGTGCCCAGACTGTATTTCTATGATGTATTTTTTTTCTGGTTTCATTAGTAAGCCATGGGGCAGGTTTAGATTTAATTTTGATCTCTTTGGTGCATGGTGGTCAAGAATTATTAAGAATTTTAGGTTAAAGTAGTTAACAGCCTCATCAAGTGGGAGATGTTTTATGGATGCCCAATCGCATGCTTTTAGCTCGGTTTGGAAGTGATCAGGGTTGAAATGTTTTTTGCTTCTTATTGTTCTATATATGGTAGGGTTGGGAATGCTAGACTTTTGCCTGATTATGTAAGTGAGAGAATGATCACTTAGATCATCTGGGAGGGTTCCTACTTTGTAGTATTGTTGGTGATTGTTAATGAGAATCCACTCTAGGATGAGCTCTTTATTATTGGGTTTATTTATTCTGGTTGGGGAGTGGATTGTTTGTGAGAAGCCATGAATGTTAATATGGGAAGTTGGCATTTCAGTAGAGCAGCACTTCCAGTCAATATTAAAGTTACCTAGAATTATTGTCTCTTGGGGGACTTTTGAAGAGAGCTCAGCAAGGCTACCTTCTAGGGTGCTGGTATTGTTACCAGGGGGCAGGTAGATACAAACTATGTTTAGTGATTTGTTGGAATTAATCTGAATTTTAGTGCCGATCATTTCTACATTGCTTTCTAGAGGGGTGCTGAGGTTTAGTAATGATACTTGTAGCCCTTCTCTATAGAGAATAGCCACTCCCCCTCCTTTTTTTGCTTTGCGGTCTTGTCTTAAGATGTTGTATCCTGGTGGAATGATTTCAGTATCTTGAGTAGTGTGTTTTAGCCAAGTTTCAGTTAAGCAAAGGATATCAAAGGAATGAAAATCTAAGAGAGCATGAAGATGGGCAATTTTATTATTTATGCTGCGAATGTTTAGGTGGGCGATAAAGAGGGAGTTAAGAAATTTAGATGGGATAGTAGGCGAGGTGGGAATAGGGATATGTGACTCTATAGTAAGTCCTGGTCCAGGGTTAGGATGGATGTCTCCATCTATTATGGAGATGTGTAAAAGTATGTTTAAGGGATGATGAAGGTTACAGTAGTGATTGAGAGGTTTTCGGGGTTTTAGGTAGTTATATTTGATGTGGCTCAGGCTTTGATATTTGGGAGGGAAATAGCTAGGTTGAGATGTTATATTTATGTGCTCAGGGGAGTTAGTTTGAGGTATAATGCTTGTTTGCTTTTTAGGGAGATTTAGCTGTAAATAGTTTGGCTGCTCATAGGAGGTTATTAAGTAGGCTGCTGATAGGGGATGGTAGGAGTATAAGAAAGATAAGAAGCTTCAGTTGAATTTGGGGCGTAAATGTATACATCTTAATTTATAAGCTTTACTGATATTATTTGGAGGGAAAAGTTATGCTAGGGGTGGCTAAAGAGAGTGGTGTAAGTAGTTAATTAGGTTAATGAGGAGGTAGTTGTGATTGGTCTGTAGGGAGAGAGGGTGTGGTTTAGATGTACAAATGTAGGAGCACTGGGGGCAGGTGGAATATGGGGGCAGGGTAGGGGAGCGGAGTGAGCCTGCAGGGCGAATGGAGCAGGTAGAGAACAGAGAGAGGTAAGGAGCAGTAGAAGAACAATCAATTGGAGCACAATCATTTGAAGCAGGCTACAGTAGGTAAGAAACCCTGAATAATGGAGTGAAGGTAAGGAAAGAAAATTAGGCTTCTAGGTGGGTGTGGAGGTTCACCCCAAGTAAACAAGATGTTATGGGCTATACTTTAAGAGCAAGCCTAAGGACTCAAAAAAGAAATAAAATAGTAAGGGTGTATTACAGACTAGGAAAAGGCTTCAAAGTCCTGATGGACAAGACTGCCACCTAGTGGACAAAGATATTATTGTAAATTGGAGAAAAGTGGGTGTTTATGCACAGATTCAGAGAAAAGAATAGTAGTTCAGGTGACTTTTAAGTGTAGGGGAAAGAAAAAAGATATATAGGTTACAGAGTGGTGAGGGGGTAATGCTGCTGGCTTTCCTGGCTAGCGCTCTTAGAGCCACCAAAAATAGAATATTAAATTAAAGCCTATACTGGCAGCGATATTGTAGACACATACTTTCTTGCTCCCTTTACTTGAGATAGTATAGGGAATAGGTGGCTCAAAGATGAGACTGGAGGAAGTTTAGACTGGGTCTTTGTTCTTCAGGTAGTTAAACTCTGCTTCTTAGCGCAACTATAACCAGTTTGGACAGCTGGGTTTGTTGTAGGAGAGAGAAAGAAAGTAGTAGAGACAAGTAGTTTAGTACTATAACATAGGCAGTGTAATTAAACAGTATGTAACATAGCAGAATACCATTTATAATTGAACAACAATGTAGTCTTGGCTAAGCAGATACACAAATTAATTATTGAAATGTAAAACACCTTATAAGTAACCCATTCAGTATTCTGGATAGGCTAAAACAAATTATATCAACAAATGAAAGAATCAGCTTATAATATATGCAGGGCTAGGAACAAGACTACAGATAGCATAAGGTTCAGTTAGGTAACATTAAACTGCTGTGAAAGTTTTCAATTAGCGTGATTAAAAAAAAAGTACAGTTTACATATCATAGAAACAGCTCATGTGGATGCTAATATAGGTAGTACACAGTATTTCAAAGCCTACATTCAGTGTGTGAGCATGAGCCTTTTTAACACATGAGACAGGTAAGACAAGATGTGCAATTGACCCCAAAGAGTGCAGACTACCAAACAGTTACAAAGTATACAGTAGCCTCATGTACTTAACCATACACTTTAAGAACTAACCTTAGGCCGACATAACAGTCGAGTAGACACACTAGCAAAAGCAGACACTGCGGACTAAGTAAATAAGTGATAGCAATGTTCATATGTCAGACTTGAGCAGTGTAGATATTCCATTAAACTAGCACTCAATTTAGATGACTGTGTTAAGGTGGTAAAGCTTGTATATCAATGTATTAGACAATATACATTCCGCAGTAAAGATTATTATGCATAAAATAGGTAGGTCTTATGGAACACAAGATGGTGCACTCAGTGCACGCTACACGCCATCTCATATACCTCTATGCCTTGTAGGCTTAAATAGAGGTAGCTAAATTTGTCTGTGCATGGGTAGTACTAGCTTAAAGACAGCATTTAGGTACTTCGTGCTTTTATCACTTATATTTTGAAGTTAAATTGAGTGGTAGCGGTGCTGTTTGATATACGCGCACCCACCTATAGCCTTTATTGAAAAAGTTAGAGGCAGCCCAGTGTTTTTATTTTGCACGGGTATCGCAGTTCTTATGAAGCTGTGAAAAATGATTCACTTCCCGAGCGTGGATGCTAATTCAACTTCTTAAAAAGAAGAATAGCAAAAGAAGAGTAAAATATAAAGTAAGGTGCTTTTTAAGTCAGGTTGATACGAATGGAGTATCAAGATACATGAAAGAAGTAGTAATAATAAAAATAACAATTGTGTCTAAATAACAGCCGTTTAATCCAAAGCGTTCCTTAAGGTAGCAGCCTTCTAGTTAAATTCTGATATTTAGAGCTCACTCTGCATAGGTGGAAACCCCAGAAGTTTTTCTTTAAAGTTAGAGCGGCAAGAAAAGAGTTTATTAGTGAGGAATTTCCAGGCTAGGGTTCATTAAATTAGAGCACCGAGGTTGAGGAATATATGTTTAGAGCAGTCTAGTTACTTAAGTGGGGGTTGGATGCTAAGGATGCTCCACGTGGGTGGCGCAGTTAGAAATACATGAAGCTAGACAGTGTTCGCAAAAAAAGATGCGATAAAAGTAGGCAAGCTTATTAGGTTTTGCAGATATAGATAATTATAAAAGCATGCTGTTGATTTTGATGTAAACTACAGTGGCATGCAGCATGGAGATGTTACATCACTTGAGAAATAGAAATCTCAGTATTCTAATTGTCTAAGGGTTTACCAAGTCTCACATTAAATTAGGTAAATGTATCGAAACCAATATGTCACCATTTCATAACTCCACAGAGATTAGAGGTTACATTAACATAAAACAGCTATAAACATAAAAAAATCTTCCTTATACAGTAAATAATAAGCAACAATAAGGTAATTGTTCAAAACTCACAGTATCCAAGGACACTAGGCCAGGAGCACACAGCAGCTGGGGCTATTCTATAGTAGAAATAGCCCCCATGGACAGCATGTATTTATAAGACTAGGAGAGGATATGAGGTAGGAGGGTGGGGGAAAGCAGTGGTAAGGGCAGAGGACTGGGAGGGGCTATAGAAGCTACAAATTAGATAGGCTGTCATACATGCTGGTATGTATCAGTTTATGAAGGTATTCTGGGAAGGTGGAGGTAAAGAGCAGGTTACATGGGTGTGAGTTTCCTAGAAAATTTGCCTGGGTCAGATAAAAGCCATTGTATGCCAGCCTTATAGAAATGTCCAACCAGGTGATCATGGTCTCATGTGATGATAGTATTAGGTTTGAAAGCAATCCCCTTAAGTGCAGTGAGGTAGTTATTATAGTCTTCTCAGGGTAAAGATGTTGATCTCTAGAAAGAGGTAATGTAGTAGTGCATTGAGTGTTGTTTGGATCTCTAGGAACTCTTGGTTAGGATTGTGGGCAGTTTGTCATGAGGTGGTAGGATTTCTGACAGAAACAGATACTCCCCCACAGTTATGCCTAGATCTGAAAGCGTGTTTGGCACTAAACCAACCAGATTTCAGTGACTACACAGATATGAATGCAGTAGAACTGCAAAGGTCCTTCACGTTCTGTAAACTTTCTGTTAAGACTTCTAACACTGAGTAGAACCACCTTGATGTCATCTGGATCTGTCCTTGCTCTGTTGGAATGTGTTTCAAGTGGACATTCTGAATATGCTACGCCAAGATGTCCAGCAAGTAAATAATGACTAAAACAAGGCATACTGGGGGCAGCAACTGTTCTTGCCGTTCTGTATAACTTTTGGTACAAGAGATACAAGCCATTCTTGCCAAAGCAAGATGCATTATTTACAGTCACATCTGAGGCTGACAGTTACCAACTACATAATCAATTTTTGAAGGCAGTTATCTTGTACTTCAATCTTGGCATCTTGGTGAGGATACGGTGCTGTTCAAGACCAGCATCCTTCCTGCTCTGCCATACACACATCGCAAGTCTCAATATAGCTTTTTTTACATATCTCTTAGGGGAAAGAATTCACTCCAGTGTAGGACACCTCTAGGCTGCAACTGTATTGTCTTTTTGTGTGCTTAGAACTACATAATGTTACAGATTCTGGCTTCAGACAGATGACTCACAATTATGTTGTTGTCTAGGCTGGTGAGCGTGAAGCCAGTGTATCATACAGTAAAGTCACAAATTACTAGGACATTTACCTAAACGACAGCAGGCTTAGATGGCTTTATGAGCTTCTTATCATTCTGATGACTCATTTGGGAACTGGTTACAAGAATGGGGTTAGTTTCTGTGGAAGAAAACATTTCTTGCTAATGAAGTTGAGAATTTTCTGACACAGACTCTAGAAAGCTTCAGCAGTTTTTTTTCTAAAAGCCTCACCACCATAAGTTATTGGTCTGACGTAGTGTTGCTGAAGTGAAGTTGAGGCATTGGCATAAAGTAGCCACACAAAGTGAGTAAGCACGAGGCAGTTACTACAAAACCTCAAGACAACTATTGCAAGCAGGCTAGCCTTGGAGGGGGAGTAGACTGCTGTGTTATAATGACAGAGGTGTGGGACAGGGAATAAAGTGAGGTTAGTGCTCAAATTTGAAAGGCAAGATTAGAGAATGTTGGGGGGGGCACCACTAAGGTATTACTTAGGTTAGAGGAATTTGCTCATACTACATTCTATGCAGGGTGTTTCTTAGGACAGAGGAAATCGGTAGCCCTTATGGTGCCTCACAGTGCACTGTATATACAGGTATGTAGTACTTATATAATGCCCAGTCTATTATAGTATAACCGGTACAGTAGTTGCAGTGATGTGTAGCAAATTATTTAAAAATGCAGGCTCAGGTGCCACAAATTATTCAGAAATACAGGCTAAGCAATTTGAAAATATAGACACCTCTACAATAACTTAACAGACACTGTACAATCAGACAAAGGCACAGCACAGCATTTCACAGTATAATTAGTAGAAGATTCAAAAAGGCTGGTTTTGGTACCACAAATGTTGAGCACAAATGCAGGCAAAATTATTTAAAAGTACAGGTATGGTTACCACAACTTAACAAAAAATAATGCAAAAAATATGAGAAAACGCAATGTGATTAAGCACTGGAATAGTATGAGATGTTCACAGTGTAATTAAGCAAATAATGCAAAAATATTGCAGGCTTGGATGCCAAAGAATTGTCAAAAATGCAGGTTCAGGTGCCACAGAATTATACAAAATTCTATACAAAATTATCATAGGATCATAGGAGATTACAAGGCTCTTGACCCAGAGGTCATTTTAAGCCTAGCCGTTTCAACCCAATGTAATATCATAGAGGTACTAGTCAATATCCAAGATTGCATTTAGTAATGACTGCCCATGTGTAGGAGGGTTGTGGCTGCTATCCCTAGTAAGAATTTATGGTGCCCCATCCACTCATCCAGGTGTCATAGAGGTGCTCTGTTCCAAAGACATGGCAGTCTATGGGAGATAAGTCTGTCCCTCCAGCATGCCCCATTTAAAGCACAGGCCATAGTTAAGTCTCTGGTAAGGGTGACCCTAGATCCGTTTGATGTACAGATGTGCAGTAAGTTCATTAGGTTTGGGTCTTGGGTTGCTCTGTAGACTGGGTACAAGTCTCCCCTAAGAAGTCTATATGATATGGAGTATAGTGACAGGGATTTTAGTTGGTCCGTGTAAGGCACATGCTGGAGGTCCTTGATCTTTTTTGTTAGAAAACTCTGCAGTCTCTCTAAATGCTGTCTGTGCTTAATACAGTATATACCGAATGGGGCGTTATAGTCAGTTATGGGCTGGATAAGTGCCGAGTATAGGGGGGGGTTATAACTTCTTTTGCTCTTAAGGAAATGCCTTTACTAATCAAGTGAGCTACATAGAAAGCTTTCCTTACAATGGTAGACACATGGTGGTTGAAGTTAAGGTCGTGGTCAACCTGTGATCCCAGGTCCCTTACCACTTCATGGGTACCTAGGGTATTGTTACTGACTTGATAGTCTGAAGTGACATTATTTGTGCCAAAGGGAATGATGATGCATTGTGCATGATGATGCATTGTGTGATGATGTGGTGCTATGTGAGACCATCCTGGAGTATACTGACATCATTTGGGGATTCAGTGATTGCAAACTAAAAAAAGATGGCCAGCACTAAAAGCATGGAATATTCAAACATTTAATGTGGTAACACCATCCAGGGTAGTGTGCAAAGCACAATCCCCATCAATTTAGACCTTTTTTGGCAAAAACGCTTGCCTTCCTCAATGAAAACAAGTCAATAAGCACACAGTGGAAAAATATATACACACAGTAACAAGCACAAATGATTGTCATTGGTTGATTTATAAATTCTCATTAAACCTGGGGAAGACAAACCCCCCAACCTAATTATGCAAATTATCTCCTTTTTATTAAGTAAGTCATGCCAACCCATTTTATTAGGCCGATCTCCAACAATTCTATCAATAATAGTAAATCTAAACTGTGCTGCAGGAATTTTAATGGAGTGTTTATATAAGGCATTAGAAAGCTTTTATTTCTAATGTCACTCATATGTTCAGATATATGGATTTGGAGGGGACATGAGATCTGGCCAATGTAAAAGGCAGAAGAAGAACAGGTTGCTAAGTAAATCAGCCAATCAGTGCTACAATTACCTAAAAACCTAATATTATCCATAATAGCCGTGTTCTTACTAGTAAATTGATTATACTTCAAAACAAATTTACAGGATGTACAATGAACACAGGACACACAGTCTGTCATTCTTATACCAATTAATGTAACCTGGTGACCATTCAGTTGCACCCCATGTTTATAATGACTAAAACAAGAACCCAATATTCTGCCCCTATGAAAGGAAAACAAACATCTAAGAGTAAGTATTTCAGACAATGTGTTGTCCGCACATAAAATACTCTAATGTTGCTCAGTAATGTCCCTAAGTATGTTGATATTCCACCCAAAAGTAGTGACAAACCTCACAGTGGCATTATTCTTTAGATTTTTCTCTCTATAGTCTAATAATGTAGATCTTTGTCGTTTATTATCAGTAATAGGTAATTGGTAATAGGTTTGCTGGTTGATGTGGAATCACCCACTTTGATAGTGTGTGTCCAGTTTGTGAGCCAGTTGGCAACCCATCTTACAATGAAGGGATTTACATTAAGTTTGCTAAGTTTATCAGTAATGCCTGAATGTGGGATTGTGTCAAAAGCCTTTACCAAGTTGAAGCACACTGTGTGCACAGATTTGCCCTCATCAATTGCCTTGATCACACATTCAAAGAAATCCACCAGATCTGACAGGCAGGATCTGCCCTTCACGAAGCCGAACTGGGTGGGATCCAGGAGGTCTTTATTTATGAGGTCCATAATGATACGTTCCATGGCTTTACAGATGAGGCTGGTCAGGCGTACGGGTCTGTAATTCCCTGAGTCTGTAGCCAAGCCACCTTTGTGGAGGTGAATAACTGTAGCTGTTCTCCATTCTGCAGGAACAAAGGCTGTGGTTATGACAGAATTGTACAAGAATGCAAGTTTACTTGCTACAAAATAAGACACACATGTCAGCTCAGGTGCTAAAGAATTATGCAGACGCAATAAGACAAAGTGGCACAGAATAACAGCACAAGTGCTGCTAGAAAGCATATCTAGAAAAATAATTTGAAGGGTATTTGTTTAATCTGTGTATACATATTACTGTAGAAATGTATACTGTTTGTATATATTTGTTTAAATTTAGTACGATAGTTTTTCACTGTTGCATGTTGTACTGTTCTAAGCTCTGTACAGACATAATTGTATCAGTTTAATAAAATTGTTTTTAACCGTTGCATGTTGTACTGTTATAAGGTCTGTACATGGATATTTTTTCAATTTAAGACAATTGTTCTTCACTGCTGCATGTTGTACTGTTACAAGCTTTGTTCTCATGTGTTTGTTTCATTTCATTGTTCATATATTTTTGCATCTTCCCCAGACTGAACCTGAAATAAGTCCAGGTAGATCAGCTCTTTACCCTGGTAAACAAATTATAAACCAATAAATAAGTAAACATATCATTATATAAATAGATGAATGAATGACTGAATAAGAAATACTGCATTGATAACACAATTAATTCATACTGGTTTACAAACTGCTGTATGTTGCTCAGTTTTTAAAGGGTTATAAACTTCAGGTTATTAGAAAGTGTGTGACACTGCAGCTGCTAGCTTCATCAGGGATTTGATAGTTGGCCAGTGTTAGGCCCAGACAAGCACTGGGATGTGAAAAAGGGGACTTGAGAGTGTTTGAAGGTGATTTATCAGATGGAAAGAACATCAACAATCACTGAAAGCCACTTTTCAGCAATCATTAAGCTTTTCACTTTTCTCCACTGTTCTGCAACTGCATGTATATATATATATATATATATATATATATATATATATATATATATAAATATATATATATATATATATATATATATATATATATATATAAGTTGGGTATGTTGGCAATTTCTCCCCACATAGGGGTGCAGGCGAGGGTCAGACCACCTGTAGAAAAAAAAAAACGTACTCCATTGTTCACATTGAGTGATATTTTTTGTGCTTTTATCCATTGGCTAAATATAGTTTGTTGAATCATCGTGCATATGAGTTAACAGCACAAATTATAGCCAGACAAAACAAAAAGTCATTTGGGAACATTCAATGCAAACTAATAGTCAGCAAATAAATGCCAAGAAAATTGGAAGTTCTCATACTTTTGCAAAAGAGAAAAGAACAAAAATTAGTTCTGAGCTTAAAATACCAGAAATAAGCACACAGTATCAAATTAACTGACGAAGTCACTTCCCAGGTTTTGAAGGATCGGTAGTCAGGTCTAGTAAATTTGCACAGGTGTGCAACATCAGGCAGATCGGCTCAGGCACACATCTGTCTATTCAGCACAAAATAAATTATAGCAAGGTAAAACAGTCAGTAGGAACTTTTAGTGTGTACTAGCTACAGGAAATAAATGCTAGAGCACTGACATTTCTCTTTCTAACAAAAGAAAAAAAAAAAAAACAGAGGTTCAGTGATAAAAGATTAGCCGGAAAGAAAATCTATACAGTCTTTCAATATTAGTTTATTAAGTTCACTTCTCAGGTGTTGGTTTATTGGATCAGTTGAGTAGTCTGGTGCATGTCCTTGTGCAGCTCAGCTCAAACAAGTACCTAGGCTACATTACGTAACACACATTATAGCCTGAAAAAGCAAGTAAGTGAATAAATATTTCCAGATGTATAGTACAAGGAAGCAAGTCACACAAAGTCTCTCAATTGGCTTAAATATCACCCATGCTGTTGAATGTTCAGTAGGATAGACAAATCCAGTAAATCATTTGATCTGGTGTGCAGGGCCTGGTAGCTTGCCTCAAATAAGTGCTAGGCTACACAACACAGCACACATTACAGCTAGGCAAAGCAAAGTCAATATTAACTTTCAGTACTACCTGGCTACCAACAAATAAATGGATAGGACTCTGTAATTTTCCCTGCTATCACAATAGAAAACAGCAAAATAGAGTTCCCAATGTAAAACGCTGGCAAACAGGCTACATAGACTCTCAAAATTAACTTAAAAGTTATTTTGCTGGTGTTGATGGGTATACAGAGCAGCCAAACCCAGGAAATGTGTTGCTTTGGTGTATAATGTCAAATAGCTCAGCTCAGACTAATTCTCACCATACTGTGTTTGATATGTGATATGAAGGGCTCAAATCAATTCCACCCAAGATCCTACACCTAGATTTACACATTGTTTACAAAATCAGACATTCAGAGCACAGTATCACCAGCCCTTTAATAAACACCACACTCATAATGAAAAGAAGGAAAAAAAGATACGTGGTCACACCTCTGAAGCTAGCAAACTGTCTTGCAGCTTCAGTTTACATGTATGCTATTAAAAAAGATCACATTCCTGTTACATTTATTGTTTCAGTTATACATTCACTTACCCAAATAAATGATGAAATACTTTTAATTATCAACACTTTTGAAAAATGGCATATGGCATCCTTGAAATAAGTATTCTTTGCTAAATCCTAAATAATGTCATCTTTTTTTAATTAACTTTAACATGACAGCCTCTGCGTCTTCCTGAAACTTCCTAGCTGGTATAACAACTGTTCGGCAATAGTAGCTTGTGGCTGACAATGGGATTATAAACATTCTTAAACTCATGTTGCAATCAAACTGGCACACACACAAAAAATTATTTTATAGGACAAGTCCACCCCCACCCGTAACTTCCAAGTGGAGACTTCATCCTTCATAGAAAGAGCCATCCTGGAAGGAAGAAAACCTTTCCTTTTTTCCCCATGATGTTTGAGATCAGTACATCCACATACAGTACATTTCAATTCTTAATAGTATCTATCCAGAATAAAACAAAAAGTACAATAAGCAGCTGACACTTTGACATGGAAAACTTTGATATGAGCAGCTGACTGTAAGTCCAACCCAAATCACTGCACTGGTATTGATTCATACTGGAGCCTCAGAAAATGTTACATTTGGCAGGAGGAACATGGAATGTACATAGGATCGTAGGAAGTTTCTAGGCTATTGGCCCTGAGGCCTTTACAAGCCTAGCCAAGAATTTAACCCATGTTCCAAAAAGTCAGCACCCTATGCCACTGTCCAGCAGGGACACAGGTGGAATCCCAGGGGTGTATTTTCTGTTTCCAATCCAGTTATCCAGGTTGCGCCTAAAAAGGTTTAATGAGGTACTCTGCTTTACGTGGAGAGGGAGTCCATGAGATCGTGCGTACGGGTTAGTTGAGTAAAACTTGACTTGTGGATATGTAGCAGTTCCATCAGGGCGGGGTATGAGATTGCTTTGTATGCCAGACAGAGGTCACTTCTGAGGAGACTGAAGGAGACTGAGTAGAGGGACAGGGCTTTTAGCCTCTCTGTGTAGGGTAGATGCTTGAGGCCCTGGATTCACCGGGTGAGAAACCTCTGTGGTCTTTCCAGCTACTGCAGCTACTGCATATGCTTTGTGAGGTATTGTACTCAATAACGGGTCTTGTAACGTAAGAATACAGGGATGTTATGACCACCTTGTCTCTGAATAAGATACCCTTATTAATGAGGTGGGCCATGTAGAAAGCTTTCCATACAATGGAGGCAATAGGGTGGTCAAAGGTCAGTTTATCAACCTGGGTGCCCAAGTCCGTCATGACTGATTGTGTGCTTAGTGGCTTATTATCAGTGTGATAATTTGTGGGGATGTCACTCTCCCCAAAATGGATGATGATGCATTTTTTGACATTCATTTTGAGGCCATGTTTCTGGCACCAGTTATTTCTTTGAATGAGACCCTCTTTGAGGATGTCGACATCACTAGGGGAATTGATGACAGTATCCAACTTGCAGTCATCTGCAAACCTGGTCAGCCATAGCCCACTAGATTTGGCCTGCACCTCTGGGAAGTATATCCCAAACAGCAGAGGCCCCAAGACTGTTCCTTGGGGATACACCACTTCTTATGGGTGTACTATTTGAGGTGGCTTGCCCTATTTTGACTAGGTGGGTTCTATCAGTGAGCCAGTTTGCTACCCGTCTGGTAACATATGGATTGATGTGTAATTAAGAGAGTTTATCTATTATACCTGAGTGGGGAATAGTATCAAATTCAACAGGCATGACCTCCACTTGACAAAACCAAACTGTGTGTGATCAAGTGTCTGGAGTTTGCCAATGTCCTTGTTAATGAGGTCCATTATAATCCACTCCATGGCCTTGCAGATCAGGCTAGTTAGGCTGATGGATCTATAATTTCCTGTATTGGTGTACTAGAAAGTTATACTTAATACTCCCTTATGAAGTATGTCATGATCAACAATGAAATTAAAAGATAACAATGGAAATCACTTTATCCTAGACTGAATGAATTTACTGAATGGGTGTAGCAGTGTTGTGTTTATGTTAGCTCATTCAGAGGTTTGTTTTAACAGCAGCAACAACAAAAACTGCAGAAGCATATTTTGGCATAGCATGAAAGACGTTTTACTGAGAGAGAGAGAACTTAAATGCTTTCTTTTATCTCAGGTAATGACTTGAGCCCTTCTGTGGCACTGTTAGATACTAGGGAAATAACTGCATAGGGTTTCCATTTGGTGGAGCGGGAAGTCCTGCCAATGTCATCCCCTTGCAGAAATGAGAGGCAGTACATCACTTGACATCCATTGCACTCCCCATCCCTTGGCTGTTACTTGATGTGTGCAAGGGGACAGGCCTAAAACAAGAAAAACCCTAACGTTCCCAGATGGCTGCTTAAATTATGTCTCCTCTTGGGGTTGGCTATCAATAGGCAATGTGGGTAAAAAGCTATAAAAGTACTGAAGTGTGTTGAAGTGTAAGCTCCTGACTATGCTTGATGTGCACCCTTGTTAAGTTCAGAGACTTTCCTGCTGACTTGCATATTCAGACAGTACTATCCCAGTATACCTGTACCCCACAGCTCTTCACTTATGTCAGCTACTGATATGTTTGTCTCCCTGCTACTGTGACATTTCTTGCACTACTTGCCATCTGTTGCAGCTTGTCAACATACTACTGGACAGTACCACTTACATGGGTAGGTTTGACAAATACATAGCCATTGTTGCTCATATGTGTAGTGGAAAATATCTTGGCAGCAGATAGCGAAATCCAAGTCACTCCATTAAATGCCAAATTAATCATAAAGCAGATTAGTTGAAACAAAGTGACTTAATTTTTTTTCTGGCTATTCCTTGATGGTGGCTTCTCACATATGTGTTGTACTGGGCTTACTCCTCTATACTTTGTTTTTAATTTAATTTAAACAGCTCTGGCATTTCTTCTCCTTGGGGCAAGTGGCAGAACCTGAATGTAGTGATCTCATTCAAAGAAGTCATATTTTGGCTTGATGTCATACAAGCATGAGGATGTTTTACATTTGATAGGATAATCAGATATTGGTTTGTCATTTCAGTGCATTCTGTGTCAGAAGTCTTATAATAATCTGTGAGATTTGTGTGCTCTTCCAGTGTATGCGCATTGATGAGACTGCATGACTCTTGTTTGTTTGATTATTTCTGACAGAGGGCCTTATTGCCTTGCAGTTTGTATCATGTTTCATCTTCTCGCATGTTGTCTATATTCAGAAGTGACTAACAACTTTATGTATGTGCTGTTTGACCTCTCTCTGCCTGACTATCCTTCTGAGCATTAATCCCAAAGTGTGTACTTGCCTAGTTTGCAATATTGTGAGCATGAGACATGTAACTCAGGCTGTATGTGATATGCACATATAAAGATAGTGTTTAGTGTCTCTTTGTCAGTTACTTGGTTATCATGTGAGCCTTCCATGCTTGGTTGTGTCATGATTTATGTTCATTGTTGGTGTTTGACACTCTTGTAACCATGTCAGTGTCTGCCCTTGATGTTTTGCAATGTGTTTGTTTCTGTTTACCTGTTCAGTTTTAAACACAAAGTATTTTTCTCACTGTCTTCCAGAATCACTGTCTCCTGTCTGTCAGAATTTGGGTTTTGCATGTATATATTTGTTATTTGTTTATTTAAGTTTATTAACTGGCAGGTTGGGGTGGTCTCTGAACCTTTTCGGCCTGCCTAACCTCTATTCTGTTTGTTTGATGAAAACTGCAGATATGTACAGTTTTCTGTTAAATATCTCTTTTGCAGATTTATACATAGGTCTGGGTATGTTCATGCAGTATCATGCACCATAACTTTTTTGCATTACCATTTCATCCTTTGCCCAAATTTTATTTTGATACCACGCAGTTCATAGTTATGGCATGAGATGCTTTAGTGCCAATTTAGGTGTGTGTGTGTGTGTGTGTGTGTGTGTGTGTGTGTGTGTGTGTGTGTGTGTGTGTGTGTGTGTGTGTAGTCCATATGGGTGCAAGACAGATTTCTGAGATTCTGATTTGGTATGTCTCTGTAAACAGTTAAACTGTATCCTTTATTAATCTAACTACTGAATGTAGAATATTAAATGACTGCTATGTTAACAGTTTGAAGCAAGAGGAGAAGCAGAGTCTATCAGACCTGTGCTCTCAAAGACATAAACTTAGATTTTAATTACTCTGACAATGACACCGGAGGGTAAACTCTCACATAAAAGCACACTTAAGGTTGTTGAAAGCGTGCACATAACACACACACATAGACTAACATGCTGAGGCACTTAAAAACAATTTTCGAAAACAAGAAAGGTCACCTAGACCACCCATTGTCAAAGCTATGCCCCAGGAAGCCCAAAGGCACTCGGAAAAAAAGAACACCTAATGCCGCACATATAGTCACACTCAGTGTAGCCCTAAACACTAATCCCTTAATGCAAGCAAACACACTTATCAGAATGCTTGCAGTGAGGGACTCCATTGTAAGACATACTGGTGCCCCTCTAACCAGGCTGAAGAAGAAGAAGATAACGGTTGGTTGCTTATCTGGAGCCAGGATGCACCAAATCATGCACATACTTAAGCCATTACACCACAGGTACAAGAATGATTCCATTGTTCATGTAGGTATAAAGGACCTCAGATGTATCTCCATGGCTGTATGAAGAGAGTCATTATGGAGCTCTCAGACTATGTGTCTTAAGCTGGTATGAGCCTAGCATTGAGTGCCATATTGCCATCACCAATGATGATGCCACAATATGAGCAAAAGTTGTTTGATTTTAACAACTGGCTGTTCTTCTGGTGTTGTTCTAAGGGGATCCAATATTTTTGAGCTTGAGAGGACATGGTTAACACACCAAGTTGCTTTGCCAAGGATGGTCTGCACCTGTCCCCCCATAGGCTTTTGAATACTCCCTAAAACTTTATCCACACCCCGAGTGTCTTTTTTAGGTTATGCTAGATTGACAAACCTACCAATGTAGAAAAATCAACTCAACTGACCTAAAAGTGTTACTGCTTAATACCAGGAGCCTAAAAAAAAAATACACTCCCTACAAACTCTCGTCACACTCGAGAATGTAGACATCTGTACAGTTATTGTGTCATAGTTTAAAGGAACAGCGAGCTCCCCTGGAAATGGCAGATTTCAGTACTTTCCTCTCCTCTGTAGCTGCACAGACAAGGACTAAAGGTAGAGATGTCAAGATATGGGTCTGCTTCAGAAGATCGACTCAAAAGAAAGTCAAACTTTATATGGTTAAGACCATATGATTGACATTCCAGAATGTCAAATCCTTTGTATGGACATCACGGCACAGAGGGGATCAGGGGAATTTACCCTTTCCCCCAGTGTAGTGTGGTCTCAGAGTTGGTATATATACATATATATATATATATACATATATATATATATATATATATATATATATATACATACATATATTTATATAGATATAGATAGACATATATATATATATATATATATATATGTGTGTGTGTATGTGTGTCTGTGTGTGTGTAATATGCAGGGGGTGTTGGGTTGTGAAAGCCCGCCCATACAAAAACATAGATTTTTGTTGTTTTTTGTCATTTGACTTTTCAGAAAGTCGATCATATGGTCTCAACCATATGAAGTTCAATTTTCTGTGGAATCAATCTTCTGAAGTAGATCCCAAGATATACATTAGCAATACGCATACCTCTAGGTTGGTCAAAATGCATTATGTGCTGGAGTTCCTCTATGTGCAGATCACCATAGACAGAATTCTGTGTCATATCCTAGCCAGCTCTAGGTCACCTTCTCTGGCCCAAGAAGATCACAATGCATACATGGACCTACTGGAGATTATTGCTATCCAACCTAACACCTTATTTATAAGTGACTTTAGTTATGCTTCAATAGACTGGGAGTCCTGCATGACCTCAAATTTACAGGCACACAAATTCCTGGACTTTGTAAAGATAAACACCCCCGACCAAACGGTGAAAAACACTCACTAGAAGCTCCAACACTGGACCTCATACTCACAAATATGTGAGAAAGCTGCACCCCTCCCCATGTCTCTTCCTCCCTGGTAAGGTCTGACCAGAAAGCTTTCTCCTTTGAAATCAAAATCAACTCTGCAACCCCAGAAAAAACAGTAATGGTTGAAAACTATTTCAAAGCAAACTACCTTTCACTAAATTACGGTTTGTCAAAATTCAGTGCCCCCCCCCCCACCCCCAAACCTCAAAAACACAGAAGCTTATGCTGAATTGCTCTCAGAAACTCTGTACAGCTATAGAGGCTGCTGTACCTAGCAGAAGTAAGCACAGGACTAGCCTTAGAATCAAACCACCTTGATGGCATCCAAAATTAAATAAGATATGCAACAAAAGGAAAACAAATTATGGCAAAAATCAGAAAGGGTAATTCCTATAAAGATAAAAGCTTTCTACTCAAATTAATACATAACTAAGAGGGATAATAAGTCCAAGCAAAGCCAACTTTAAGGTTAAGCTAAGATCCCTGGTAAAAGATAACCATAAAGCTTTCTCCAGCTGTGTCAGAAACCTCAAGAGCTGTGCACAGCAATGCGCTGAACTGGTGGTTAATGGTGCCAAATTCACCAAGCCGGGTGATAAAGTGAGCTTGTTAGCAAACAAACTCAGTTCCAACTTTATCCCCTACCACCTGCAACTGTTCCTCAAGAAGTACCCTCAGACATAACCCCTCCAACTATAACCTTTGAGAATGTACTGGTTGAGCTTGCTAAAGCCAAGAACACAGCTTCAGTGAGCCCTGATAACATCCTGGGGTGTCTCCTGAACAATCTAAAATATGACTTATGATGACCCCTTTAGTCATTGTTAAATTATTGGCTTAAAACAGTCTTTGTCCATGAGAATGGAGGACTCTAACAGTTATCTCCCTTTATAAGGAAGGATATTCAACAGATCATGGAAACTACAGAGCCTTTAGTCTGAGTTGTCTTATTTGCAAAGGCATTGAAAGCATTATCAAGGAAATTACCAACAAGGTAATAACTCATTCCAGTTTGGCTTATTCAAAGGAAAGTCATGCTTAGTGAACCTGGTGGATGTCTTTGAAAATGTCACTAAGGCAATGTATGAGGGAAAAACTGTGTATACTGGCTACGTAGATCTAGCTAAAACATTTGATTCAATACTCATCTCAGGCATTGTCAACAAACTTGTGGAACTAGGCATAAACTACTTTATAACATGCTGAATAGCTAGCTGGTTCACAGATAGGTGCCAAGAGGTTAGGATCAGTGAGGTCACCTGCACAAAGAGGCTGTTCACCAGGGGAGTCCCTTGGGGCTCTGTGTTGGGCCCGGTCCTCCTTGGCACCTACATTTCAGAAGTCAAAGCCAATGTCAGACGCTTCTGGCTATCCAAGTTTGCAGATGATTGCAAACTGGGAGCAGTCATTGAATTCCCCCAAGGTGAGAACACACTTCAGGAAAATCTTAACAGAGGCAAATGCTTGGTGCCAAAGCCATGGCTTAGAATTCAATGACAAGAAATGCGTTATAGTACCTTTTGGGAAGTCAGCCACCCTGGGTAACTACATCATCAGTAAAACACCCTTAAAAGTTGACTCACTAATCAGAGATCTAGAAACTCATATAGATAGTAATGTAGCCTTTGACCAACATGTGCACAAGGTAGTAAGAACATTCTTCTATGATGCTTAACTTATAAGTAAGGGCGTGGCATCTAGGCCCATAGAAATAGTACCACTGTACGCAGCCCTCTTTGGTATGCACCGAACTAGATATATTCATCAACTGGAAAGTCCACAAAATTTCTTTACAAAAAGAATACAGAGAGTTAACACAATGTACTACTACAAATGCACACCACCCACACTCACCACTAAGCAAAAAGAACTACTACACATATCAACACACACACAGCTGTATCTCAACAAATAAGCCCCTAAGGCAAAATACATCAAATATCTTGCTTGCAGGCGACTTCATAGTGAGCCACACAGATGTCCCCCTCACCAGACTGGACAAGACAAAGGTCAGAGTCAGTTGTCTATCAGGTGACAGGATCCGACAACTCACTCATGTACTCAAGTCACACAACAAGTACCGTTATGGCTCTGTCATAGTTCATGTTGGAGTGAATGACTTGAGATGTACCTCTCAGGACAATATGAAGAGAGACATGACAGAACTTTCTGACTATGTATCCCAGACAGGTGTGTCGCTAGCCCTAAACAGTATCCTGCCCCCACCCAGGATGATGACACAATATAAACAGAAAATGATTGACTTCAACAATTGGCTCAGCTTCTGGTGTCAGTCCAGGGGGATCCAGTATCTATCAGCCTAGGAAGATATGGTTGACAGACCTTGCTGCTTTGCTAGAGATGGTCTGCACCTGCCCCCCCCTAGGATTTCAAATACTGCAAAGGCCCTTGGCTCCCTCATAGTGCCTTTTTTAGGCAGTGTCAAAACAGCAAACTTTCCAGCATAACAAAATATAATCAAGACAAACTCAGGGTCATGCTGCTTAATGTTAGGAGTTGAAACATGAAATTGCACTTCCTGGAAGCACTGCTCACCTTAGATGATGCTGACATCTGTGCAGTTACAGAGACATGGTTCAAGACTGTTGAGAGCACCCCAACCGTGCAAAGCTACAATGCCTTCCACACAATTAGACCTCAAAATGAGCATGAAGGAGCCAAAGGTGGAGGTTTATCCATCTTCATTAAAACCAAATACACGTTGAGACTGGTCAAACAGTACGAGTCTCTCAAACTACTCAAGGTCCAGTTAACTATTAGGAAAGTACCATATCACATCATTGCTAGCTATAGATCCCCCACCATGAACCAGGATAAGCACAACGCCTACCTTGATTTACTGGAATCACTCGCCATACAGCCCGACACCTTAGTCATGGGATTTTTCAACTATCCTTCCATAGATTGGGAGACATGCCCAAGCAAAAACATGCTCACCCAGAGGTTTCTGGACTTTGTTAACACAGATGCTGCATAACAGATAGTCTGCACCTCCACTAGTGGTTCTAATGTTCTATACATAATACTCACCAACATGGGGGGGGGGGTCACCGTACTTCCCCATGAGTGATGCCCTCCCTAGGTAGGTCAGACCACAAATTAGTCTCATTTGAAATAACTGCTCGAACTGAAACCCCCACAGAAACAAAAATCATGAAAAACTTTATTATAGCTAACTTCAGCCTACTAAGTGATGGTGCCGTCAAAACACCAGTATTTGCAGGCATCAGTGATCACTATGCAGAAGCGTACACAAATTCCCTGTGGAAGCACTTAAGTTACTGCATAAACTCTGCTGCACCTGACTGGATCAAAACCAGGTCTTCCCATAAAAACAAGCCACCAAGTTGGACTTCAAGTACAAACAGATTATATAACAAGAAGAAGAAACTGTTGTCCAAAAGCAAGAGGGATATCACAACGCAGAGGAAGTGTTCCCTCCTAAGCCTAAACAAGAAAATCAGAAGTCTTGTAAAGTCTTCTAAACCAAATTACATAACTAAAATCACATCCCTACCTCAGGATAATCATAAGACATTCTTTAACTACATCTGGAGCCTAAAAGAGAATGCTCAGCTATGTGCTGAACTGGTTGTAGATGGGATCACTCATACTACACCTGAAGATATCGCCTGCTAGCTGATAGATTCAGTGCAAACTTCACTCCCCATCCCCATCTACCATATCCTAAAGCTTGCCTGACACCAGCCCCCTGCCTAGTATCTCTAGAGAACAGGTCATCTCTGCACTTGCCAAGGCCAAAAACATGGCCTCAGTGGGACCAGATAATATCCCAGGTTTATTTATTTATTTTTATTTTACATTTGGTGACCGGGTATGTCCGACTGAGCTGAAGAGCCCTTTTTCAGTGGAGGCCCGGGGAGAAAAGCTCCATACATTAGACAGTTATACATTTTAAAAACAATTTATAACAATAAGTTAATGCATAGTTCATACAATATTGTAACAAAATATTTTCAGTGAGAATAAGAAGTATGCTTTTAGGACATTACTTAGTGTAAAAGAGTTTCATATTAAAGCATCTACAAGAAAATTTTCAGGAAAGTGGTTCTAAGAAGAATAAGATGTACAAGCTTAGGACTTTATGTAGGGTATTAGATAACATATTTTTAAAAGTTTTTATAGACAGTATGTGTATTATTACAGAAACAGTTTTTGTTAGTATGTGTATTATCAAAGAACCACAAAAGTGTTAGCAGATCAGGTGGTGAAGTTCAGTTATAAGGATTAGTGAGGCGAAGTAGAGACCAGAGA
This sequence comes from Protopterus annectens, assembly GCF_019279795.1. Taxonomy (NCBI): domain Eukaryota; kingdom Metazoa; phylum Chordata; order Ceratodontiformes; family Protopteridae; genus Protopterus; species Protopterus annectens. The sequence goes on from NC_056734.1 coordinate 893,378,269, forward strand.
GAAGTTTTAGTTATAAGGATTAGTGAGGCGAAATAGAGAGCAGAGGGTGTGTAAAACAAGACCTAGCAGACCCACTTGGCATTCTCTTTAATCTTAGCTTGAGAACTTGCTATGTTCCTGCAGAATGAAGAACAGCATCAGTAATTCCCTTGCACAAAGCCTGCACAAAATGGGGGCCATCAACTGACCATGGGAAGTACAGACCCATAAGTCTAACCAGCCTCACCTGCAAGGCCATGGAAAGAATTATTGTGGACCTTAACAACAAGGACATAGGCAACCTCCTGGACCCAACACCATTTGACTTTAAGGGTAGATCATCCTTAGTAAACCTGATGGACTTCTTTGAGAGTGTCACCAAATCCATGGACGAAGGTACAGCAGTGCACACTGCCTATCACAACCTTGCCAAGGTATTGACACAATTCCCCACTCTAGCATTGTTGAGAAACTCTTCCAGATAGAGATTAACCCTTACATTACTAAAGGGATAACCAATTGGCTCACCAACAGAGTGCACTCTGTCAAAATTGGTGACTTCACTTCCACCAGTAGACTTATCACCAGTGGAGTACTACAGGGGTCTGTGCTAGGATCCTTACTGTTTGACATCTATTTCTCAGAAGTCCAGACCAAAGCAGCTGACCTTTGGCTCACCACCTTCACTGATGATTGCAAACTGGGAGTAATTACTTAGTCCCCCAACAATGTAAACATATTACATGAGGGACTAACATAAACAAATGATTTTGCCAAAGCCATGGTTTAAAACTAAATGCAAAAAAATGCATTATTATTCCCTTTGGCAAAACATAATTCCCTACAAATTACAATTACAATATAATACAAATAAAATATTATATTTTACAATACTGACAGTATCCTCTCTGAGTTCCAACCCAGTGGCATGTGACTTGGGAACACTGGTTCATAGGTTCATAGGTTCATAGGTTAGTACTAAGCTAACTGCCCTTGTGAGCCATTTTAAGCCTAGCCAATTATTCCTTGTGAGACTCAAACCCTGCACCTTGTGTTTGTAAGGTAAACACCTTAACCATTAAGCCACCCTCCCAAGCTGAACCTTGACCACCAAGTTTCCACAGTGGTAAGGAAAGCCTTCTATGCTATGCACCTCATAAGCAAGGGCATAGCATCCAGGTCAAGGGATGTTATAACTCCACTGTACTCGACCCTCATCAGATCACTAATGGAGTATAATGCATCCTTTTGCATGTACTTCACCACACACCTGCAGCAGCTGGAGAGACCTCAGAGGTTTCTCACTAAGAAAATACAGGGAATCCAAACCATGACCTTACATGGACAGGCTGAAAGCCCTCTCACTTTACTCTGTGTCTTATAGGCTGCTGAGAGGTGACTTGTGCCTGGCCTATTGAGTAATCTCCAACTCTGCCCTAATATAAATGCTGCACATCCGCAAGTCAAATGGAACAGAGTCACTTGCTGCAGGGATCTCAACCTAGCTTGTGACATTAACAGAACATGCTGGAGAGACAGATATGTCACCCATAGACTGCTGCTTCTCTGGAACAGACTTCCTGTTCACGTAAAACAGAGCTCCTAAAAGTAACCTAGGTAATTGGATGGGAAAATGCAAATTCACCTCTGGGATGGCACTTGTGTCTCTCAAGGACAGGGGTGTTAATCACAAACCTGCTCTGTTCATAAATTCATTCTGCAAACTACCCAAAAAGAAAAAAATGGGAATACTTGGGATCACCATGGCTAGGCCTTTAAAGGCTCTAGGGTCACACAGCAGGCTGGTAATTTGCTCAGATGCAGGTGAGAGACTGTGCTGTGGCCAAGCTGGTTCCTCAGACCACTATTCTTTTTCCCTAGAGCTCTCTGTGTGGCAAATACAGCCACTGTGGACTGGAGGTTAACATTGTCCTCTGCAGTTATTGGGATTTACTTTAGTGGACAATGGAGAGCCACTTTTGTTGGTGTTGCAAGAAGGCAGAAGGAAAGTTCCTCTGTTTAACCAGAATACTGTGCCCATCCCTGAGGAAGCTGTTACTGCCATTAAAAATGTGTTTGTCTTAATTTTCCTGTCAAAAAGAAACTGAAAACTAAACTTATCACTTCTCCTTCTCCAGTTTCACTGGACAGTAGCTTATTAAGTCTGACTCAGAGTCATGTACAAGCTATTGACCTTTCTTGTCATGTGGTTTCTGGTAAAAGAAAAAGTGATTCCTCTTTTCCTGAAGGGATTCAGGTAATTAAATCCAAGAGAGGAATATGATGGAACGGAAACAGTTTTTTCCCCACAGAATTCTGATTCAGACTCAGTACAGTGCATGTTACCTGAATCTCTCGATCAGAGATCCTCTTTCTTTGAGACTATTTCAAGAATGTGCAGGTGTATTCAGTGGGAGAAACTGAGGTTTTTCAGTCCCCCAGAAAATGTTATGAGCTGTTACATAAGGAATTTCCAGAACATTTTCCCTGTGCTGTGAGCTCTGGAGGAAGTGTGTGTCTCTGCCTGCAATTTTTCTGATACTCAGCCTACTTCCTCTAAAAAGGCAAATAGAATGTATAAAGTTCCTCAATTTTTAAGTTTATATACACTCTTCCCAAAAAATGGCACAGCAGGTATAGCTTTAGTTAATCCAGCTGCAGCCAAGCATATTAACTCTAATCTTTCTCCTTTTGGCAAAGATGCTAAAACAATTTTTAAGTTTGGGAAAATTTTTTACTTCTGCAACTTTAATTAAACAATTTTTAAGTTTGGGAAAATTGTTTACTTCTGCAACTTTAATTTTTATAATTTTGAATTGTTAGGCTCATATGTTAAAGTTTATTGTGAATAACTGTGAAAATATGAAGAATGTTTTATCTTAAGTTCCTTCCTGTGAGGAAAAATCTGCTTTGTGTGGTTTGTTTTCTTTTATTTTTCAGGTCATCACTACTCATTTAAACTGTGTTTATGACTGTAGATACCACATCCAGTCACGTTGCCACTGGTATTGTATTGAGGTTTGCCTGCCTTCATTCTCAGAACCTCCTGGAGGATATAAAAATGAGCTTTTAAATTCACCTTTGTGTAGACATTTTGGTATCTCTGCTACAAAAGTTATCAAAAATGTAAGGAGAGGGTTAAGCTGATATACCGGGAATCTCTCAGATTTTTTTATTCCACCCTGTCTAAAATTTCCAAAGGTTATTTTGCTCCCTTTTCCAACTGCTGCACGAAACAATCCAACTGCTACAAGAAACAAACTAATGGAAAAAAACAGTCTCAGCATACTTCTCAACCCGGAAACATCAAATATCTGGACAAAGGCCCACGAAAAGTAGGTACAACTAGCCAAACATCTGGATGCTGATTAATGTAAAATGTGCATACATAATTATATAACCCCACCCACCCCAGTGGAATTGTGGATACCAACATTCAAATGCAAATTGAAGAGTAGACAAAATATTAAACACAAAATATAACCATAACAATAGTGTTTTTATTTATATTAAAATTTGAGCTATAAAACTGAAATACAATTATCTTTTTATAAAAATAAAATTAACTGCTAGTAATCTGTTATTCTATTAACATTCTACATTTATAAGGACAATATTTTATAGGTTCATAGGTAGGTACTAGGCTATCTGCCCGAGTGCATTTTTAAGCCTAGCCAGAGTGTGTCGGCTTTCGCCGCCCCATTGATTAATTAACTGAGCCTCTGTCAAGCAGAGCCAATGAAGTGATCCCAGGGGTGTATTTTCTGTTACCCATCCACTCGTCAAGGATTGAAGAGTGTTAGTGAGGGGCTCTGCCTAATGTAGTTAGGAAATTTGTTCCAAAGCATGGGGAGTCTCTGTGACAGGAATCTATCCCTCTAGCATGTTCTATTTATCGTTGTGGCGAGGTTTAGCTCACTAGAGTGCGTGGCTCGCAGTGACTTGGATTTCTTTAGGTGGAGCATGTCCATCAATTCTGAGTTGGACATGGCTTTGTAAGTCAGGCAGAGATCACCTCTGAGTAAGCGATATGCCACTGAGTACAGCTGGAGTTTTTTCAGTCGGGCTGCATAAGACATATGCTTGAGGGCAGTAATCCTCTTGGTGAGGTGCTTTTTTGGTCTTTCCAGCTGTTGGAAGTGTCTTGTGAGGTACATCCCAAATGGGGCATTGTACTCTATGATGGGTCTGATGAGTGACGAGTAGAGGGGCACTATAACCTCTTTATTTCTAGATGCGAACCCCTTAGTAATTAGATGGGCCACATAGAAGGATTTCCTAACTACTTTAGCATTATGATTGTCAAAGGAGAGATTGCTATCTACCTGGGTCCCCAGATCTCTTATTACCTCTTCTGTATTAAGATGGCTGCCGCCTTTGTGGCAGTTCATGGGTGTTTTGTTTTTCCCAAACGGTATGACTATGCATTTTTTGGCATTTAGCTTGAGGCCATGACTTTGACACCAGGTGCCTGTCTTAGTAAGGCCTTTTTGAAGGATGTCCATGTCAGCTGGAGAGTCAATTATGGCTCCCAGTTTGCAGTCATCGGTGAGCTTGGTTAGCCTTAGTCCTCCTGTGTTTGCCTGTACTTCTGAGAAATATATGCCAAACAGTAGGGGTCCCAGAACCGAGCCTTGCGGGACACCACTTGTGACTGGTTTAGAGTCGGACCTGGAGCCCGCTATTCTTACCGTGTGAGTTCTGTCTGTAAGCCAGTTGGCAACCCATCTTGTGACGTAGGGGTTTATGTTCAGACTGGTGAGTTTTTCTATAATACCCGAGTGAGGAATGGTGTTGAACGCCTTGGCGAGATCAAGATAGGCTGTGTGAACCACCTTTCCCTTGTCTATGGCCTTGGTGACTGTCTCGAAGAAGTCAATCAGGTTTAGTAGGCATGATCTGCCCTTAACAAAGCCGAACTGGGTCAGGTCAAGTGTTTGGAGGTTCCCAATGCATTTGTTAATGAGTTCCATGATGATGCGCTCCATAGCCTTGCAGAACAGGCTAGTCAGGCTTATGGGGTGATAGGTACCTGGGTCAGTTGTGGCCCCTCCTTTGTAAAGCGGAATAACCATTGCTGTTTACCATTCTATGGGCACGTAGCCTGTGGAGAGGCTGAGGTTGAACAGTGTGTTTAGTGGGGGGTTCGTTTGTTCTGTAGTTCGTGCAAGACGCAGCCTGGGACACCATCTGGCCCCATTGATGCTGTGTTTTTGGCTTTTGAAAGGGCTGTTTTCACCTATGCTTCTGTGATTTCTGGGACACTACACTTTTCCGGTATTGTTGTTGGCCCTTTTGAAGGTGAGAGGGAGGTGAAGTTTGCACTGAATCTATCTGCCAGGATGTTGGCAATATCAGTAGGTTCAGTATATTTTGTGCTATTTTGCACTAGCTCAGAGCATATCTGCGAGTTGCCACTTAGATTCTTGACATAGCTAAAGAAGGCTTTGTGGTTATCTTTCGAATCCTTGGCTATTTTTCTTTCAAAGTTAGCCTTGGATGATTTTATGAGGGACCTTAGTTTCTTACTGATACTGATCAGGGATGTCTTTAATTCTTGGGATTTGCTTTTTTTCTGAACTAGTTTCCTCCTTCTGTTGTATAACCTGTTTATGGCAGGGGTCCACCAGACTGGTTTCCTTCTCTTAGGGGAGTGAGTCTTGGTCTTGCTAGGGATGGCATAATCCATGCATCCTTGTAGGTGCTCATAGAGTGCAATTGTAAAGGATTCTGCATCTTGGGCAGTGTTATCCTTTAGCGTGGGAGCTGTGAAACGTACCACCTCTGCCTTAAGTAAGGTGAAGTTTGCTTTAGAAAAGTTTTTCACTGTGGTTTCCTCGGTTGGGGGTGGTGGTGGGGTGTGGACATCCAGGGTGATTAGTTTATGGTCTGATCTAACCAGTGACGGGTTGACCTTCGGTACAGAACACCTGTCGCCCATGTTGGTGATGACCAGGTCCAATATGTTGTGGCATCTGGTAGGGGAGTTTACCAGCTGATCCAGGGCATTTGAGCTGATAAATTCCAGGAAGCGCTGAGCCTGGGAGTTTGTACTCAAGTAGTTTTCCCAGTTAATGGTAGGGTAATTGAAATTGCCCAATATCAGGGTGTTCGGTAGGACCTTCATGTTTTCCAGTGTCTCCAGAAAGGTGGAGTGGTGGTCCTGGGTCATGGAGGGTGATTTGTAGCAGGCCACAATTTGCATTGCAGATTTGCCCGATGTTAGTTGCACATGGATGATCTCAGAGGTATCGTGCTGTGCCACTAACCTGGAGGTGTGAGTATTCCTGATGAATATGGATACACCCCCTCCTTTTGTGTTTCGGTCCATGTTCTGTGACCGAAATGTGTGGTATGAGTTGTAGCCCAGTAGTGCTGGAGTGCTGTCTGGAGCCTTGAACCAGGTTTAAGTTACTGCACAAATGTTGATGTTCTCCATACTTAGGAGTGCTTCGAGTGCATGCATTTTGAGATTTAAACTCCTGGCGTTGAGTAGCATAACCCTCATTTTTTTACTTGTGCTGTTTACAGTGGTGGGTTTGAATTTTGAGCCTTGCCTAAAAAAGGCACTATGGGGGCAGCAAGAGCCTTGGCCAGTATTCAAAAGCCAAGGGGTGACAGGTGCAAGCCGTCTCTGGCGAAGCAACGCGGCTTGTCGAGCATGTCATCCCAGGCTGACAGACACTGGATCCCCTTTGAATGACACCAGAAGCTTAGCCAATTGTTGAAATTAATATTTTTTTCTTTATACTGAGGTATCATTCTTGGTGAGGGCAGGATGCTACTCAGGGTCAGGGTCATACCAGCCTGGGCTACATGATCAGAGAGCTCTTCCATGTCTCTTTTCATGTAGTCCAGGGAGGTACATTTCAGGTCATTCACACCAACATGAACAATGACAGAGTCATATTTGTACTTGTTCTGGAGTGACCTGAGTGCTTGTGTTATGTGGCGGATTCTGGCTCCCGATAGGCAGCTAACAGTAATTTTCTCCTTGTCCAGCCTACTGAGTGGGGTGTCAGTGTGCCTGACTATTGAGTCACCTATTACTAGTGTGTTAGGTATGTTATTTCGCCTTAAGGGCTGTGATCGTGCGGCACATTGATTTTGTGTTTTATGTGTTGTCTGGTTTGTGACGGGAGGTGCAGGTTTTGTGGGTGTCTGCTTTGGAGCTCTCTGATGCTTTTGTAGGTTTTTATTTAGAGCTTCCAAGTATGATTTTGTGTATTTATGTGCATTTTTTGCCAGTGCTGGTCTAGTAGGTCTATGTGAGGCTGGAGGTGTGGTGCAAGTGTTAACCTTTTCCTCATGACTGTCTGTTCCAGTCTTGGGTGGAGAGACCTTAGCCTCCAGTTTGGCTGTATAATTGCATCTCTCGCATATGTTAGCGTTTTGTGGTAGGAGGAGAGGGCTGTCTGTGTACATGAGGCAGTAATTGGGGTCTTTGTACCCCCCCCCAATTATTTAAGGCTTTATCCAGATTTCTTGTGTTAGGAAGTTGAGAGGTATGCTCCCAAATTAAAACTTTCCCTTAACTCTTAAACCCAGTTTATTTTAATAACTAGAACACTTTTTACTCCATCCAAGAATGCAAAGAATCTTAAACTATATGAATGAGGTAGGACGTATGAGAGTAAATTATATTGTGAGCGAATTGCAGTTGCATTTATTGTTTATTATCCTACATTGGAATAGTCAATAAGTCCATACATCTGGAGCTTTTATGCCAGGCCGATGTCTCCATTGAAAATGGACTCTTCCCCAACTGGGCTTTCCTAGTAAACAAACACACATATAACAACCTCTCTAGAAACCGAAGCTTCCCATTTCCTATTTGTGAGCTCAACACTGTTCATTTAAATAAACTTCTACTACAAAAGCATCATATTTTCTGCGTATCCCTTTAGAAAATAATACTGTTATCTCAAACTAAATGTGAACTGACTATGCATTTCAATAAACTACTTCAAACAACAGGATCAAAACACCACCTAAAAATGACATACTGCACTATAGCAAGTAAATAACTACCGCAGCTCTCAACTTTCTGTCTCTAAAATGAGGAACTCTCCCTCTCATTATGAGCACGAAATGAGCAAAATGGAGAATACGTACAAACAACTTGAACTAGGAAGCATAGGATGATTACAATGTGCTCGTTGTTTACTTATAAGGCATTCTTTTTCTGAATTAGTATGACTCAATATTATTAATCATGGACTTCAGTTAAAACAATTCTTACTAATGATGACTCATTGTTATTTACCATGGATATCAGTTAAAACAGTTCTTACCAAGGAATGTGTGAGTGACACCTTCAGTGAGGAACTTTGAGGAACATGGACTTTACAAGACTCAAAATTAGAAATGTTCACTTGAGGAATATAAATACCACCACGATAAATTAAATTAACTGCCTACGTATCAGGACAAGTCATTTGCCACACCTTATGTTTAAAAGAACACACACAATAGTTTGTAAAAATTGGGAGATGAGTCCATTAGCAGACACATTACTACTATTTTAATGTCTGCTCTCATATATAATATTAAAAGGACAGTAATCATTTTAAGACCTACAGAAAAATGTCAGAGATGGAGAAATAAAACATTACAAAGCAATAGGCTTGCCTTTAAGTAGCCTTAAAAAGTCCGTTTCCCTCCAACCTGATGCCTCAGAGTTGATTCATGTAACGTGTATTCTTAGCATTGTAGTTCTCCATTTCCTAAGTGAACTATTGTCAAACAGTGGAGAAACTCAATTTCACTGCAGTTCCCAGAATTCCACATGGAAGCCAGCTATAGTTTCAGGCAGCAATGTCTTCCAGGAGTTATAGTTTATTTGTATGGTCAGTGCCACAGAGATGAATTGAACTGGCATTGATTGAAGACTGCAGTTTAAATTTTTGACTAGAACTGGCAAAATTTTTAGCATCCTGACTCATTCACTATACTCTTTGTAAATCCTTTACCTTGCTTCAGACCAAGGGCTAAACACTGCCTTCCACACTGTCACATAACTCGAGACATCCTCTGAACTCCCACCCACTCCTTCCCTTTCCCAGTCTCATTTTTGTCCCTCTTTAAAGTAAAACCTGCCTCCTGCATTCCTGTCAGTGATTCTGTCATCAGTCTAGTTCTTTGGGAAATGTCAAGTAACACTGTGTATCATTTTTGCAGCTAATATTCTGTTTTATAATTTCATGTGTTATTCAGTGATATCACTGTGACAAATGTATATTTTTTTCGTTCCAGTGTAGTACCAAACAACAAGCAATTTGTATTTGTCTCCTCTTTTATTTTTTCATTAATGATTGCTTATTTACTGAAGCTGCTGTGACGTTTGACATAAATGTCACAACTGAAAGTCTTGCAGTAATGGTTAGCCATATCTTTGAACATCTGCACCAGTCATCACATCATACAGTTTGATTAAACTGCCGCTACAGTCCCTTCCCGATCCTTTCTGACACTGCAGGCAGATCAATATCGAGTTGATAAAGCAGGAAAACAAACCACAAAAAATAAAAGGGTTATAATGTTATTTTATGTTTTACTGACTGTCATGCTGCTAAAATTCTGTAATATACATTACATATTTAAAGGCTCACTACTGTTAGCCACTATTCTAATGCCTCCCCCCATATTTACATAACCACACACCCCCAACACACTGTTCCAGTTACATGATTTTAGATAATGGTGAACACTAAAATGATGAAACAGAAGTTTCTTACTGTTATAGCTTTATTTTTAATGATTGTCATACGGACAGATTTGAAAAGCACTTTTATTTTACATAGGGAACGCTACTAGCAAACCTCCCTCACAATCAGTCCCAGATACATGCATATCAGAGTAAATAAATTTAAGCAAAAACAACCACAAAATGTTGTAAACTAAACTTTCTCCCATAGTTAACATAGTATCATTATCTGATAGTGTTTGGTTCAAATTGTCTTTAATTAGCTCTGAAACTGGGAGGTGGCATGGGTTATCAAATCCAGATTAAAAAAAACACAGATTACTGAAAGATCCATTAAACATTGAGTTGCCCGGTATTTAATCAGTTTTACATTAATTAATGAATTGTGTAGCACTTATTTTTAAACAGTAGTGTGCAGAATGTTGAGTGGTGCTGAGCCTCGTGCATGCTGCTACCACACAAACATTGTATTTAAACTTTCCTCACAGAAAACAAACTAAAGTAAATAAGCATTCTGTTTGTATGACTTGGTAATTCAGTCACCCTGCCACTTGTAAAATAGTGATTTGCGTACTTTTCCTACTGTAATAAGTATCGTAATTGTCCAGCTTTAGTAGCAAATAAAATTTGTTATGGAGGTTAAGGATTAACATCTCAGATGAAAGGTGCGGGCTTTGATTTTGACCTTAAGCTGAAATATTAGTGTCAAATGTGTTTTGAAAAGGATGGGGGGTTTTTTGTATGTTTTTCTTGTTTTTAAAATGTTGATATAAATTATGGTGAAGGAAGCACTATGCACTGAGATCAGCTGTTGTAGGTAATGGTTGCTCGCAATCTCAGTAAATAGCTAAAGTATTAACGAAAGCAAAACCTCCCAATTTTCAAAATTTTTTTTTGTCTTGTAGGCATGATTTATTTGCTGGTGTAACAGTAGGTTTATCTGTGGGCAGAAATATAATGCTGATCAAAGAAAAAGATCTATTTATTTTTGTATCCGTGCAATATTGCAGTCCATCCTGGTAAGCACTAGAGATCGGATCGGTTGCCTTGATGAGCCAATCTCAGTGCCTAAATAAAATGTTAGGTTTTCTCATGAATTTCTCCTCACATTCCTCTCAGAAAAGAAGGCGGTGATTAGTGGGTAACTCATCACGCACACCCCTGCACATCGATGGAGATGAGTCTCAGCAGTATGCTGGTAAGCAGACATTAAAAAACAATGGTGGGGAGGTTCCCTAAGAGAAAGCAGGAACCCCCCAAGAACAAAGAACAATAGAAAATGCCAAAATGAGTATGTAAGAGGCCTTATCCCACCTCCCACCCTGGCAGTCTCTTATCCCTTCAAAAAGTCAGATTCTGCTTTTCTCTCTCTTTGGCAATAGGTTGTTTCAGACAAATGGGTTCTGAGACTGATTCGGTGGGAAGAGATCCCTCCTCTGCAAGGAATTATTCCGCATCCTCAGACCAAACCCCTCTATCCCCTCTGGTCCTACAGCATATGCTTTATCTGGGGGGAGGGCAAAATAAATAGTTCCTTTTTCCCAGTGTGAAAGAGATTTCATTCCAGAATGCTTCTGATGCCAAAAAAAGAAAATGTCTGGAGAACAGTTATGGACCTTTTTCTTAAATCAGTTTGTGATAGTGCCCAAGTTCAAGATCCTTTCAAATCACAATCTCTTATCCATTCTTCCCCATTTGAGATTTTTAGTAACCTTAAATTTAAAAGATGCTTATCATCACATTCCTGTCCATTAAGGCTTCAGATGTTTCTTAAGGATTTATGTATTTGGATCACATTATCTGTTCTCAGCCTTACACTTTGGGTTATCCACTGCCCCATGTGTGTTCACAAAGTGTCTAGCTCAAGTGACAGCACATTGCAGGCTACATGGAATACACATTTTTTCATATTTAGATGTCTTACTTATCTATGCAGACTCTCTTTCAAAGTGTCAGGAATCTCTCTGGTGAGAGATCTGACAAAGACCTTTTCTTCCACTGGAAAAAATATATCTACATTTAGATCTATTCCAGGGTTTTCCCCTGATCCCCCTGGTGTTACGCATACAGCCACTATAGACTGGAGATTAGCAATGTCTTTTGTGACTGTTGGGGTCCCCATAATGGGCTGAGTCTCACGGCATTTATGATTTTCATGATACCTCTGGTAAGACTCCACATGACAAAGATAAAATGGTATCTAAAGTATCTTTGGTCCAAGCACCAATACCCATTATCTTTTCAGATTCCAGTTCTGGGGTGTGTGAGAAGAGAAATCACTTGGTAGAGACATGAAGTACCCTGAATCCAGGTTTATCTCTGTCCCCTCCTGCCCTAAAACAGTCACCACAGTTACCCTGCACTTTGCTGGGGAGATAAAAGTGCAAGGTATCAGGGGCAACAAGTACAGACACAAGCACATAAATGTAAAGGAGGACAACAAAGAGCACAAGAATGTGAAGGAGAAGTTTGCCGTTATCAAGGCACTCAACTCTCTAAATCACCTTTGGTTCCTAGGACCACTTCAAGTTGTTACAGACAATACCACAGTGATGTGGTACATAAACAAGCTAGGAGAACCAGATCCTACCTCCTTTGCAGACTAGACATAGGTTCATAGGTTAGTACTAGGCTAACTGCCCTTGTGGGCCATTTTAAGCCTAGCCAGTTACCCCATGTGAGAATCAAACCCATCACCTTGTGTCTGCAAGATAAACACCTTAACAATTATGCCATCCTCCCACCATACTGACATGTTATCATGGGTTATAGCTTTACAGCAGAATCTCACTCTACTTCCTACATTCTGTCAGAGCAGAATTGTGTGACAGACAAGCTGGCAGGACAAAGGCAGACCTTTGTGAATGGACACTAGATTGGGGATCTTCCAAGATGTGAGCCATTTGTGAGGAGTTCCTCAAATAGGTCTTTTTGCCTTCTCAATGAACAATCAGCTAGCAACATTCTGCTCCAAAACTTCATGTAAGAAGGTCTGGAAGTCAGATGCCTTTTCCTTTCCTTGGACAGAAATATTCCTGTATGCTTTAATACCCTTTCTGATATTCAAGGTAATTCTAAAGATTCAGATAGAAGCCCACAAGATCATTGTGGTGGCTCCATTCTGGCCTAGGCAACAGTGTTTATCCCTTCTTTTTGAATTGGCCAAGGGCAATTACCACAGGTTTGCTCAAAGACTGGATCTATCCACACAAGAACAGAGACAAAGAGGTAATTGGGAACATGTTTTTTTATTGTAATGAGTTGGCAAACTTTATCCCTGCTGATTACTCTATCAGAAATATTGGGCGAGCAAATTGGTGTTAACTAAGGAAATTGTTTTTGATCAGTAATACAAAATCAAAATTGCCTAGGCATAGTAAGGTCTTGATGAGTTTAATTCTGGTGAGTGCCAAAAAGCATTTACTAGAAAATGGAATGCAAAGTCTAAACCAGCTGTACTAGAATTAGGAAATATAAAAACAGAGATAAAATAACTGGAAGCTGGAGCTTTAGAAAAGGGGTGGGAACAAATTATATGGAAAAAATAGGAATGTTGGGAACAATACATGCAGAATAATGTTTTGAAGGAGGAATGATGTTTAAGGGAAGGCAGGAATTGAATGAGCTTTGTAATGTTTGGCTGACAATGACTGGATTGATTATAAGCGATGTATAATGTTTGCAACTGAAAATATGTCAATATGTATGATTGCCTGTGTCATAAGTGATAATTTAATAAAGATGTTTCTTGTTTAAAAAGAAAAAAAAAAAAGAACGGGGACATTTTATACATCCCAACCACAAACAACTTTAACTGATTATAAATCACAACACCAGCTATTCAGCTCGACCTGGAATCACAGCCCGAATACAGGATACAACAACTGCCAGTTCACCAAAAACGATTTATTATCTGAAAAGTCTCTTTTTTTTTTTTTTTTTTTCACCAAAAACGATTTATTATCTGAAAAGTCTCTAGCGCCTCGGCTCACTAAAGCCTTCAAGGAGTAAATAACAGTACATCTCTATTCATATTTATATACACACCCATTAATTCATTATACAATTAAGAATTCATTAATCAATTAAAAAATATATTACCATTTAAAAAGACATGTTCATATTACACACTTCCAACAACAGTCAACATTTAGTTCCTTTGGTATTAATGTTTGATATTTTAAAATAAAAATTAATTCTTTTTTTAAAAGTAAATTTTTTATTTTTTCCTCACTAGCTTCATTACTATTAATCTCTTCTAATATAGACACCCTAAAACTAGTAACATCAGAATTGTGAATTCTCACAAAATGTTGAGCCAAAGGGCTCTCTAACTTATTATTCTTGATGTCTCTCAGGTGCTCCATTATTCTCACTTTAAGCATTCTTTTAGTCTGTCCTATGTAGAATTTTGTACACCCACATTTAATAATATAAATAACTTGCTCTGATGTTACTAGTTTTAGGGTGTCTATATTAGAAGAGATTAATAGTAATGAAGCTAGTGAGGAAAAAATAAAAAATTTACTTTTAAAAAAAGAATTAATTTTTATTTTAAAATATCAAACATTAATACCAAAGGGACTAAATGCTGACTGTTGTTGGAAGTGTGTAATATGAACATGTCTTTTTAAATGGTAATAGATTTTTTAATTGGTTAATGAATTCTTAATTGTATAATGAATTAATGGGTGTGTATATAAATATGAATAGAGATGTACTGTTATTTACTCCTTGAAGGCTTTGGTGAGCCGAGGCGCTAGAGACTTTTCAGATAATAAATCGTTTTTGGTGAACTGGCAGTTGTTGTATCCTGTAACTTTAACTGATTGCCTGGATCTTAAGGGTCTTAGTATCTTTTAGGCATTTGTTTACTGAGGATGTGCAGGAGGTACTAATGGGGAGCAAGAAAGCCCTCTACTAGAAAGTCATATATTAGCAAATGGAAAATGTGTCTAGTTGGTGCTAACAGCGTAACCTAAACCCATTCAGAGTAGTCTTTCATTTGTTTTACGATATTTGTGTGAGTTGCCTTTCTATCTGCCTGTCTTACTCCTCTATCAAGGTTCATTTGTTCGGCATTTCAGAATGTCTGCCCATGGATCCCCCTTTTTTAAGGCATTCCCATGTCAACATATTTTTAAAGGGGTTTGGCATAAGAGACCTCCAAGAAAACCAGTGGCTCCTCTTTGGGACATTAATTTTGTTCTAGAGAAGCTAACACTTGCTCCATTTGAACCAGCTCAACTGGCTGACTTGAGGTTCTTAAGATGGAAAAGAGTTTTACTCCTTGCTCTGACCTCTGCAAGAAGAAGAATATCTGAGTTGTAAGCCCTTATGGTAGGTCAACCTTTTTTCATTTTCCACAGGAAAGAGTTTCCTTGGGAACTAATCATTTTATGCTTAAAGTGGCATTTAAATTTACTTAAAGCCAAACTATCCATACCCCTGTGTTATTCCCTGAGCCCAAACATGAGAGAGAAAGGATATTTCACACCCTGGATGTCCACAGACAGTTTAGTTACTATCTTGACATTTTACAAACTTTTTCAGAATTTCCACTCAGTTGTTCATTTCTTGTTAAGGTAAGGAGACGGGACAACCTGTGTCAAAGTAGACTATTCCCAAATGGATGTCTTGGGCTAGTATCTTTTGTTATGCCCACTGCAACAAAACTATTCTAGACAGGGTCAAGCCATACCCTATCACACCTTGGTTTAATCTAAGGCCTTTTGGGAAGGTTTGAATTATAGAAGTATTCTGGAATCAGCAACTTGGTCCTCTATACATACTTTTACAATGCACAAGCCACATTCCTTCTCCAGGCCTAGGTCAAGTTTTGCTAGGACCATTCTCCAGGTCTTCCTGGACCCTTCTTCTTCTGCTTTCCAGTTGTTCTAAGCTGTGATAATCTTACCCATATACCTTAGGCTGTCACAGCAATGATAAATATGAAGAACATAGTACAGCTGTGTAAATAAATGTACCATGGCAGTAGATATTCAAATGATCACTGCTGCAGTAGCCACTCCCTCCATCCACTCCCCCACCTTGTTTTTTTGTGTGTTTTTTATTCCAGTGTGTATACTTTTTTTCTTAGTCCTAGCAAGGTCTCCTCAGGGCTCAGTCTCCCTCTGTCAGTTGGCATGAAAGCCCTGAAGGTATTGGTGCCCTAACCTATCTTTTAACGAGCTCAGTTCAAGCTAATGGTTTGTGTGAGTGGAAGGTACCCTGAAGCTTTGCAGGATATAAAGTGTATAGCTTAGGCTACCGCAGCAGGGATCATTTGAACATCTACTGTTATAGTAAATTTACCTACACAACTGTACTTTTCTACAACCCAAAATGATTACAAGTAAATTTGAATTTTATTTCAATATTATTCTCTACAGTTGGACTGAAAATGTGTAATACAGATTAAAATAGTAAAGTCTGCGGTTCTGACTATGTGTGTATGTTGTTCTTTTAATCAAACTCAGAAAGAAACATTTATTGTCCCCAACACTCTAGGACATACCAGAGGAAACAGAGGCATGGACTCTGACTTTAGTCTGTTTCTGATAGTGCTTACAGCTCACTGTATACCTTTTATTCTGAATTTAGAAATAACTAACCTATCTTGGCTATATCCACTTTTGCAATATAAAGTCTACACTAGGCTGTCTGGACTTTGATCAAAAACAGACTAAAGCCATAGAGTCCATGCCATATACCAATTACAATTGCTGTTTACCACCATGTAGTTTAAGTGTTGGCATTCCCAAATAATACACAGATGCCAGAGTTTAACATTGCCTGTTACAAATTCTGTCCTCTTCATTTACTCATTCAGGTTTTTACCAATCAGTGTGCCTTTGTGAATAGTATACTCAAAGGTCTTGCATTCATGTGAAAGTATATGTCAAATTCACACTTGGAATGGGGCATTGATAGACAGTCATATTATTTATTATTATAATATGAACTTTATGTGGAATTATTCTTAATGCAACTACAGTTGGACATAAATGCAGCTTCTCCTTCTTCTTCTTATTTCAGCTTTTCCCGATTAGGGGTCGCCATAGCAGATCACCTGTCTGCTCATGATTGGCAGTGGAGTTTTACAGTGTCGAGTTGCCAGCCCGGCGCCTAACCTTCCTCAGAAGGCACACACATGCACGCACTCACACCTAGGGCCAATTTAGAGTGTCCAATCCACCTACGGCATGTCTTTGGGATGTGGGAGGAAGCCGGAACACCCGGAGGAAACCCACGCGACCACAGGGAGGACATGCAGACTCCGCACAGAAGGCACCCCAGCCAAGGATCGAATCGGAGAACCTCTTGCTGTGAGGCGGCAATGCTAACCACTGCACTACTGTGGCCGTCCCTTTAACACATATGTGTACATCTATTATCACAGTTAACAGTAGAAGAAAAAAGTTAAAAATGCCCTTTTCAGATCACAACATGCTCCTCTGGACCTCTACCCCCCCTGCCTTAACCATCTTCCGGCATCTTCTCTGGGTAGCTTACCTCTTTAACTTTGTACCACAATGCATGATTTGTAGTCAGTTACCTCAGCTAGAAGAGAAAAAGCAATTTTATAAATAGAGGTATATATTACACATATTGATGGTGGAAAGAGGTTATTTTCTAGATGAGTGGAAAATCCCACTAGATATTTAAGTCTCTGCGGGGAGAGAACTGTAAGATTCTCCAAAAGGTTGAACTCAAACGTGGAATCTAATGGAAGCTTCTTTTTTGAAAATTATGCTGATATGGTGAACTATGTGGAATTACTGAACAACCAGTAAAAAATAATGAGAAATGACCCGAATGGGATAGACTGAAATACTTTCTGGTCATTTATGGATATGTGCTCCTTGTCAGTATATTTACAGTCTTAACTTAAAAATGATGCTTGCAGTAGGATACTCACAGCAGATCTTACCACTGCTACATTGTGCCTAGACTGTACAGCTGCAGAGATGTTTGCACTTGAATGGTTGATTAATTAAGCTAATATACATAATATATATTGGCATATTGCCATAATTTTCTGTCTGAATACATAAAGTAGTACTACATCATTTGACAGCCAAGGAGAAAGAAAATGACATTGCAATTACTTGAATAATATGACAGCTTGCACAATATATTTCCTTTACTGGTGCAAATGACCTGTCATTACACAATACCACCATATCTGCATTAAATGGATATGCATTATTGAACTGAATAATGAAGGGTCATTGAGTAGATAGGTACAGGCTGTGCTATAACCCAAATGACGTGCACAGGAACAGAGACTGTTATTTGACTTTTTCACTCAGTATTCAGTATGTACTATGGTTCTATACTGAAATACTGGCACTTGTAAAGCCAAGTACCAACAGCCTGGAAAAAAAAGTCTGAAACTGCAAGAGACGAGTGGATCTTGAACATAGCTCATCTTCTTTAAACTTAATTCAATGTGGGAGGCAAGTTTCTTCACCCTCTAATTTATATATACCAACTGTAAGATCCACATACCTCAGAGAAAAGGGAATATTCTGAGAAATGGCCATTTATATACAAGTTTTTTTTTTTTTTGGCTATTTGGTCTCTGTATTTCAGGACTCCTTCATGTGGGTCATGACTTTTCCAATAGTTCCGTGTAGTGTATACTAATGTTTGCATTAGCAACATGAAACTGATGAATATCACAAAGTTTGTTTGTGTCTTTCGGCTTTTCCCAGTTAGGGGTCGCCACAGCGGAACTCCGGTCCGCTAATGATTGGCAGTTGATTTTTACATACCAGCTTGCCAGGCCTGACGCACAACCTTCAATGAAGGTACGCCCATTCACGCATGTCTCCACGCAGAAGATGCTCTAGCTGAGAATTGAACCAGACAGCATCTTACTGTGAGGCGACAACGCTACCGCAGCACCACCACAAAGTACTGCATGAAAATTCCAATGGTATATGAAATCTGTACAGTCCCAATATCAACATTCTCTGACATTCCGGATTACAGTTTGGGAGTTTGTGAAAAGGGAGATTTTTTTTTTTGATGGAGACACCAAATTTATCAGAATCCATTATTTCTCACAAATGTAGTACAGTCAGTCACAACAGATGCCTTAGACTTCGCTGGTGAGCAATTTCTATCAGGAAAGAAGTACAGGGTATGTGGAGCAGAAAAAAGACAGATCAAACACTTACACATAAGAGGTGCTGACACTTATAAATGCTCTCAAATCTTTCAGTCATGTATGGTCCCTGGAACCTGTGCAAGTGTTCACAAACAACACCACAGTGATGACTACATAAACAAATGGGGCGGATCCAGATATTACACTCTGTGCACACTAGTCAAAGTAGTACAGGTATAGCTTTTTAGCACCGTCTCACTCTAGAAGCATCTTACATAACATCAAAGGAAAATTGTGTGGCACACAAACAGTGTGGGAGCAGGGCAAACTCTCACATATGGAAATTGAATCAGGGTTTTTTCTGGAATTTATCCAGCTAAGGGAAACACACCAAATAGAGCTTTTGCTTCTATTTGCAACAGTCATTTGGCAAAAGTGTGCTCCAGGACTCCATACAAGAAGGCTTGAATAACAAATGCTTTTTTTCTTTTCCTTGAACAGTAATGTTCTTGTATGCTTTTCTACCCTTTCCATTAATATTCAGAGTAATTTTGAAGATTCAGAAGGAGGACTCACCAGTGATTACTGTGGTGAGCGGCTTCTGGCCTTGGCAACAGTGGCTCTCCCATTTTTTTAAAATAGCCAAAGGCATTTACCACAAGGCTAGTCTCTGACTGGACCTCCTCACTCAAGATAAGGGGTGTTTCATACATCCTGATCCCAAGCAATTACAACTGACTACCTAGAAGATAGAATCTTGATACCTTTTAGGCACCTTTTTTCCCTGGGCATATGCAACAAGTATTAGAGTAGGCAAGAAAGTCTGCCACTAGAAAGTATATACTTGTAAATGGAAACAGTTTTCCAGATTGCACCAAGAAAGGAACCACACTCATTAAGAGCTAGTGTTTCTGTATTTGTGCATTATTTGTGTGAGTTACCATTTTCTGGCCCGTCTTACTCTTCCATCAAGGTTCATTTGTTGGCCATTTCAGCATGTCGGCCCATGAATCCCCCTTTTAATGCAGTCTCACGTGAAAATGTTTTTGAAGGGATGTTACACACCAATCATCCAAGAAAACAGCTGTCTCCTCTTTGGGATCTTAATTTTGTGTTAGAAAAACTAACTCTTGCTTCATTTGAACTAGCTCTTTGTGCGGACTTTGAGTTCTTAACAAGGAAAGCAGTGTTAATCATTCCTCTGACCTCTGCAAGAAAAGGATTTGAGTTGCAAGCTATTATGGTGGGTCAGTCTTATATAACATTCCACAAAGCCGGGGTTTCCTTAACAACTAATCTTTATTTTATGCCTAAAGTGTTATCTGATTTTACTTTCAGCCAAACTATCCAACTCCCTGTCATCTTTCTAAAACCTAAAAATGAGTCAGAAGGGATAGTCAATACCTTCACTTTCCACAGCAACTCCAGTACTATCTTGACAGAACAAAATCTTTTCAGAAAGTTTGGTCAGTTGTTCATTTCTTGTGAAAGTAAGAAAAAAATCACAGTTTGTGCCAAAACAGACTATCTACAAGTAGCGCTCTGTTGTAGTTACCTTTTGTTATATTCATCACAAGACACTTCAAGGAAAGGTCAAGGCTCATTCTACCAAGGCATTGGCTTTATCTGTGGATTTTTAGAAAGGGTTGGATTCTAGAAAAATACTCTCAAGTGTATCTCATTATGAGGACTATTCCTCATTTTGAGTTTTAAGAAGTCCACATTCTTTGTATTTCCATATGGAAAGGCTTTGACACACATTAAATATTCAGTAAAAGGAGATTTGCATAAGCAGGGAGCTGAAATCAAGGAAGGCCTGGATCCAAGTCAGTAAGAGTAACTCGTGCCAGGGTGTGCAACAGTCTGTAGGCAGCCCAGACTACCTGCTTAGGAGTAAGAGGTTTTTTAAGCAGAGTTACCCAGATAACCACTCTCAGAGATTCAGAGGCCAAAAACATTATTTTCTGGATAAATCTGATTCAGACATTCATTCCTCTGTACTAAAGAGATACCCACCACAGTACAGTTGTGAGAGCTGTCTGGTGGAGCTATCAACAGGTAGCCATGAGGATTGATTGTGGTTTTTACTGGCATCCTGTCATCAGAGGGCATTTCTATAGGTATTAATCCCACCCACTGGTGTTGACCTGGGCACCTACATCACTACAGGACTACCTATGCCCCTGTATCTGTGTATGCACATTCTGTTGCACACCCTGGCAAGAGTTACTCTTACTGACTTGGATCCAGGCCTTCCTTGATTTCAGCTCCCTGCTTATGCAAATCTCCTCTTACACCAGAGCAGCTGGGTCAGTTCATTGAGAACAACTGCACCTCCCCCCAGATGTCCCACTCACTCTCATCCTCCCCTGCTTGATTCCTCTGGGGCCTATGCCCCTAATCAAACTGCAGTTGTCTGCATCCCAGTTGCATCCCTCTGCCATAGAGCTGGGCATGTGAAGGTTGCTTTTCTGTTTAATGCTCATGATGTTGTCCACATGGACTGAAGTTACTATGATATCCTCTGTGCCCTGGAGCTGTTTATTGTGGAGTATAAAGGGGATAGGATGAAAATCAGTACCTGCAAATGAAACTTCTTGGACATATGCTTGGATGGAATAACCTTTTATTTGCTGCAAAAAATTTAGTTATGTGACTGGAAAGAGAAGGTGTGCATTTCTCACTCTTCCAGATTTGCAGGCAAAATGGTATAAATTATGGAATATGTTAGCCAACACTTTTCTTTTAGGATAAAAAATATTGATGATGCTGCAGAAGATGCCTTTACTTATCACTGTTGCAGTATTCTTTAGTGTTGGGATATCCTGCTGTGGATAGCCTAACATCTGGCAGTATGCCAAAGTCTTTACACCTCCTAGACATTGCATATCAAATGTATGTCCTATGTGCTAGGCATAAGGTACGTATATGATGTAGGAACGCCTAATCTTATGCCAGCCAGATAGCTAACAGTGAATATAGTCTGTGGGCCATTCACCAAGCTGGTTCCTCTACTGAGCCTTCAAAAGATAACCGCCCCATTGGGATTCCTTCCTTTCTTTTTTCCTCCATGTAGTCTGTTTTCATGTCAACCAGGAAGGGAAAATATGAGTGTGGGTGCCAGATTCTATATAAACATAGACACGATCTCCTGTACCTAAGTTCCAGAGAAACTGTCCATCAAAACCTTCCTTAGTCTGTAGGCAGCCTAGACTACCTGCTTAGGAGTAAGAGGGTTTCTAAGCAGAGTTACCCAGATAACCCCTCTAAGAGATCCAGAGGCCAAAAACATTCTTTTCTGGATAAATTTGCCTTTATCTGACATCCAGCCTCCCTTCCCTTTTGGCCAGATTCCTCTGTCCCTCATGCTAACCTCTTCCTTCCCTTTTTGTCAACAGCTAACCACAGACACCCTGAGTTCTTTCCTTCACTCACCATGTTTATATCATGTCATTGAAGTCCCCTAGCCCTCTGAAGAATCCTCCTTGTCAGCTTCCTCATGTTCCTTTGATCCTGAGTGATCTGGTGGAACAGAGAACCATCTAACGTTTTCCATTGTCTCAGCAGGAAACAGGTTATTATTCTAGAATGCTTGTGGTTTACATGAGAGGGGTCATGGATGTCCACTCTAGACCTGACCTCAATCAACACCTTTCCTAAGGTTTTATCCTTCAGGATGTTGTCTCTCTAGACCCTCTTCCCTCTTTTGTTTCCCCAAGCTTTTCTGATCTCTCTGGATTTGAACGAGTCTTACTTATGTTCACCGTAGGAAATGTTTATGTTTTTCTGTTTCTTCCTCTCATTATCAGTTCTCTCCTTAAACTTTTGATCTTTCTGCAACTTCAAGGGTATTTACCAAATGTCTAGCCCCTGTGGTAGCATTCTGCAGACTTAAGGGAATTTAGTTATTCCCTTACTTGGATGACCTTCTGATTCAAGCCCCCTATCAGCAGCTTCTGCCTCACTTCTCTATGCTTCTGCTGTGCAGTGTGGGATTCACTCTGAATTTTAGAAAGTGTGTGTTGCTGACCTCATCTCAGGGATTTCATATTTTTTGTTTGCATCAGACCATCCCAATGTTGGCTTGACTTGTGCCTCCCAAGATCCTCTTTTTGACTGCCTGTTTCCAGGATGTTCATTGTGTTTCACTGTTGCAGTCATGACTGTAGGGTTCTCCCCTGCCGGCAGGCAGTCCTCGGTCGGCCAGAATCCCAAAGTCTGGGTCCGGTGTCGGCTGTTCAGCCACGCTCCCTGACGTCAGAGCGCCAGGAGTACAAAGCTGACAGCCTACGCCATGTTCTCCAGTCTTTCTTGCCGTGCGGTGACAGCAGTTCGCAAGTGCCGGTCGGCTGACTCCTGACAATTTTTTCTAAACAACCTTCAGTCCGCAGACTTTCTTCTCCTACTCAAAGCTAAGTACCCATTGGGGAAACTTTTTTCTTGCTCCAGACCGATGTCAGAAAAAGTTAATAATTGTATTTCATGTGGGAAGCAAATACCTCATAAGGATTTTCATTCTTACTGTATTCCTTGCTTAGGCCCTGACCACGACATAGCTAGTTGTTGGTTTTGTGCTAGATTCAATCAACGTACTATTAAATAAAGGTACGATTTTGCATTTCATTACTTCGGTAGGTGCTTTAATTACAAAATGTCGTCGGATACGGTTCCGGCTACCGGAGTTCACAAACGATGCAAGGACAAAGACAGGCCTCCGAGGTCCAAATCAGACGATATTGCACAAGCAGAGCCAGCTTCAGGTTCGGCCGTCGTCAGTGAGGCGCTTTTGCAGCCCCTGTCATCGGCCATTTCGGAACCGATAGCCGAAACGGACTCCCACGAGGAGCCAACTAGGCCTTGGAATATTTCTGTGGCAGGACCTTCGGACAATGCTCCTTCGGATGGGTCCGGAGCTGCTGTGCAGGTACCGGCTTCCGAAGGGGTTTTCAGGCCTTCTCAGCTTCTAATAAAGGCAAAGCCAAAGACTCCTTCCAAATCAAAGACTGTTGCCCAGGCCTCTTCTGATCTGGCTCCCAAGTCTCAGAAACAGTTACTTAAGATGGCGGAGGACTTGCTTACTATGATCAGGGGTTCACATCCCCCTCCAGATAAAAGGCCAAGGCAGGAAGTTTATTATGACTCCTCTGATCAGGCTTCTGTTTCTTCAGTTTCTTCTTCTGACCAGGAATATTCTTTCCCTCCTTATGAGGATTCTGATGCTGAGGAATCCATTCCTTCAGCTTCTCCCCCTGAGGATTTCTCTTTTGGGGAAACTTTGCATGAAATGAGGGAACATTTCCACTGGGAAGGACAGGAGTATTCAGAATCTAAGAAAAGACTAAGGGATTTTCTTCAACTTCCCCAACATAGACCCCTGGCTATTCCTCCTATTTTAGATATTGTGGATGATGCTTTTTCGGAGGCTAACTTAACTCCTGATTCTTTTCCTCCAGCTCCTGTTAAGCCAGACAGATACTATTGGGTTCCTGATTCCCACCAGTTTTTATACAAGAACCCTACTGCTGACCCTGAAACCATTTCTCAGGGTCCTAAGGGTGTCAAGGCCGCTTCTGCTAAAAACCCCATTCCCACTGAGAAGGATTCCAGATCTTTAGAAAGATGGGGCAAAAAAGTGTACACTTCTGCTACTTTATCTATTAGGGCTTTAAACTGTCAGTTTCATATGCTGAAATACCAGCAATTTCTCCTGTCTGTTCTAAAACAGAAGCTAACTTCCATTTCCACCTGTGCAGATGATAAGGAGTTACATGACTTAATGCATGCCACTGAACAAGTTGGGAAGCATGGTTTACACTGTGGATTTGATGCCTTGGAGGCTTCTTGTAGGGCTGCTGCCTCTGCCACTGTAATTAGAAGGCATGCTTGGTTAAAGGAACAAAATTTGCCAGATCAAGTAAAAGCTAAATTATTGGATGCTCCTGTTCAGCATAATGTTTTGTTTGGATCTAAAGCTGAAGAGGTGATTAAAAAGATGGAGGACAAGGCAAAATCCATGCAAACAGTTAAAGATTTCTTACAAGTACAGCCACCCAGATTTAGTAGGAATTGGCCTACAAAAAATTGGTCCTTTCCCAACTCAGACAGGCCTCAGAGGGGTAGATACAGACGCTCCCGAGGAAGGCCTCAAACGCAAGCCTCTTATAGACCAAGACAGTGGACTGCTTCCACCCCTAGGGGAGGAGAGGACAGGTCGCAAACTCATAGGAAACAGACTCAATGACTCCCTCTGTTGGGCTGCAGGACCTTCTTGTCTGGAAGCCCCTCTCGGAGGAAAACTTTCTCTTTTTCACCTAAATTGGACTCATATAACCCAAGACAAGTGGGTTCTGGATGTAGTTTCAAGAGGTTACAAATTCCATTTTCATACCCTACCAAGGCCAAGCGGATGGCCAGATCTTCCAAAACATCAATGGTCAGAGGCCTTAAACCAGGTGGAAGCTCTCTTGGCTATGAAAGCCATAGAACTAGTTCCACTTTCAGAAATGGGACAAGGTTTTTACTCAAGCCTCTTTCTAGTCCGCAGGAAGCAAAATTCATGGAGACCCATCCTGGATCTGTCAGTCTTGAACACTTTTCTAGAGATACCAAAATTCAAGATGCTTACTCTACAGCAGCTACTTCCAATGCTGACCAAAAATGCATGGATGGTGACTTTGGATTTAAAGGAGGCATATTTACACATTCCCATCAGGCAGAATCGCAGAAAATACCTCAGGTTCAAGGCCAGATCGAGGCACTATCAATTCTCTGCGCTGCCCTTTGGATTGTCTACTGCGCCCAGGGTCTTTACCAAATGCCTGACTCCAGTAGTAGCTTATTGCAGACTCAGGGGAATTCAAATTTACCCTTATCTGGACGACTGTCTTATTCAGGCAGACAGCAAGGATGTCTTACTCCAGCATCTAGAGTTTGTTCAGAATCTTCTCAAGTTTCTGGGATTCACTGTAAACATAAAAAAGTCAAATTTGACACCCTCACAATAGATAATTTTTCTGGGCGCTTCTCTACACACAACAACCCAGATGGCATTTCTGACATACGAAAAACAATTACAGCTGGCCTCAACTTTCAAAACCTTGGCAACTTTAACTCAGCTATCTGCAAGGAGATTCCTGCAGGCTTTGGGTTACATGGCCTCCTACATCCTTCTTGTACCATATGCAAGACTACATATGAGGAAAATACAGTGGTATCTAAAAAGTGTATGGTCTCAGCATTGCCACAGTTTAGACATACTGATCTCTGTCCTGCCTTGTCTTCAAAAGGAATTCCTTTGGTGGTCCAAGGCATGTACTCTAAACAAAGGAAAACCCTTCTGTCTGCCTCCTGCCACTCAGATACTGACCACGGACGCCTCAGATTATGCATGGGGAGCCCATTTTCAGGGCAACTGTCTGCAGGGCATTTGGACAAAGGATCAGAAGCACCTGCATATCAATTTAAAGGAAATGTTAGCCGTTCAGAAAGCTCTATTGGCCTTCAGAAATCTTCTACAACCAGGACAACAACTGATACGGACAGACAACATCACAGTTATGTGGTACATAAACAAGCAAGGGGGATCTCATTCCTATCCCCTTTGCAGACTAGCCATGGATCTTTGGAACACAGCTCTAGCTTGCAATCTGGACCTTCAAGCACAGTTTCTACCAGGGAAGCAAAACTTCCTGGCAGACAGCAGAAACCTTTCGGACCCACACGAATGGATGCTGGACACCAAAATATTCAAGATGATTACTGCAGTCTGGGGATGTCCTCACATAGACCTCTTTGCATCCCACCTCAATCACCAACTACAAATTTTTTGCACCAGGACTTTCCACGAACAAGCTTGGAAAGTGGATGCACTATCATTCAGTTGGAGAAACCTGTCGGGATATGCCTTTCCACCTCTTCCTCTTCTTCCATGAGTATTATTAAAGATCAAACAGGACAAGCCCAAGATGATAATCTTGCTGGCCCCAAATTGGCCTCGACAGTTTTGGTACCCAACACTGAAAAACCTTTGTCTGGAGCCCCCTTGGGTTTTACCACAGACTCCGAACCTTCTGTCCCAACACCAGGGTCAGGTTCTACACTCCCATGTCAAAACTCTCAGCCTGGCGGCCTGGTTAATCCAGGGTCTTTGAATCATTCCCTCCTACCCAAGCAGGTTATGGATGTCATTTTAGAAGCCAGACGTCCTAGCACTAGAAAATCTTATGCAGGAAAATGGAAAAGATTTTGTTACTGGATGCAGGATTCTGATCCTCTTATTCCTAACATTCCTCAGATTTTACTTTACCTGACAGACCTCTTACATAAGGGTCTCTCTTTCTCTTCCATAAAGATTCATGCCTTTGCTATTTCTGCTCATTATAATACAGACCCTCCAATCCTTTCCCACCAGCTCGTGAGACAGTTTCTCAGAGGAGCTAAGAACTTAAGGCCCCCTAGATCTCCTCCCATTCCTGCTTGGGATCTCAACTATGTTTTGGAAAAGCTCACCTTACCTCCTTTTGAGCCTACTGCCACATCTGACATCAAGTTTTTATCTTGGAAAACAGCCATCCTCTTAGCTCTGACCTCTGCCAGGAGAGTTTCGGAGTTGCAAGCTCTCATGGCTGTGGAACCTTATATTATTTTTCACCAAGGCAGGGTGTCTTTAAGGACTAATCCTACTTTCATGCCTAAGGTGGTTTCCAAAGTGGCTTTAAATCAAACTATTCACTTGCCAACTTTTTTCCCCACTCCTCAAAATAAAGGGGAAAGGATCTTACATTCCTTGGACGTACACAGACAACTACATTTTTACCTGAACAGAACCAAGGACATCAGGAAATCAGAGCAATTGTTTGTTTCTTATGCTTCAAGTTCCCAAGGCAAAGCCATTTCAAAACAGACCATTTCTAAATGGATTGCTCATGGAATTAGATTTTGCTATTCACACCATGGAAAGCAAATCCCAGGGAGTATAAGGACTCACTCTACCAGAGCTGCTGCCACTTCAGCTGCCTTCCTCAGGGGAGTTCCTACCAAAGACATTTTGGAAGCTGCAACTTGGAGTTCAGTGCATACTTTTTCCAAGCACTACAATCTACCTCTCTACTCTAAGTCTAGGGCAGGCTTTGCTTCTGCAGTCTTGCAGGGCCTTATAGCCGCCCCTCTACTTTATGACCACCTCCCTTTCATTCTGCTTTGGGATTCTACCCTACAGTCATGACTGCAACAGTGAAACACGATGAACATAGTACAGTTGTGTACACTTACCATAAATGTAGATGTTCGAGTGTCTTCACTGTTGCAGTCTGGGTTTCCCTCCCTCCTGTCCCCTCTTATTTTTTCTTTTGTGTGGTTCCTTTTTTCACCCTTCTTCTGAGGTGTATTTGCAAAGAGTATGGGTCCTTACTCATTTTGGAACTTCTGACATCTGGGGCAAGAAAAACTGGAGAACATGGCGTCGGCTGTCAGCTTTGTACTCCTGGCGCTCTGACGTCAGGGAGCATGGCTGAACAACCGACGCCGGACCCAGACTTTGGGATTCTGGCCGACCGAGGACTGCCTGCCGGCAGGGGAGAACCCTACAGTCGTGACTGCAACAGTGAAGACACTCGAACATCTACATTTATGGTAAGTGTACACAACTGTACTTTCTTCTTCCTCTTTCAGTTCTTCCTGCAAGGGAATTCCTCCAAGCACTGGGGTACATGGCATCTACCATTTGCATGGTTCCTTTTGCCAGACTCCATGTGGTGAAAGTTTAGTGGTATCCCAAGACTGGCTTCAGTGCTGCCACCCAGTGGAGATTCTATTTCCTTTGTTACCTTGTTTCAAACTCAAAATCTGTTGATGAATTTAGAAAATTTCCTAAATCCATGCCTGCTTTTTTTTTCTGGTTTCACTTACTACTCAGGAGCTGTACACAGATGATTCCTCCAGCAACCTGACAGTCCAGGGTCTTTGGTCTGATCAGCAGATATCAGACCATATCAATTTAAAAGAGATGAGAGCTCTTATCCTAGTTCTTCAGGCCTTTCACTCCCTTTGGGTTCCAGGGTCCTGTAAAGGTTTTTACAGACAATACCACAGTCATGTGGTGCATCAACAAGCTGGGTGATAGGAAATCTTACCTTCTTTGCAGGCTAGCACTTCAGGCTTGGGATTTTACAATCTGAAATCACCTGTTTTTTTCATGTGGTTTATGTCCCCTCAGAGTACAGTCTAGTGGTAGATTCTTTGAGCAGGTCCTGGATACATCCTCATGAATGAATGCTTCATTGAGAGTTTGTGGACATTGTGCATCTGCGGAGTACTCCTCACAGAACAGACAACTTCCCCAGTTCTCTTCCAGGGTTCCAAGCCAGCTGACTCTGAAGGTGGACACTATGTGTTTTTCTTGGAAGGGAATGTTTCTGTATGCCTATCCTTCACTTCCTCTACCTCCCAGGTACTGGTAAAAGGTCATATGGGACACACCCAAAATCATGCTGGTGAAACCCTTTTGCCTAGACAGCACTAGTTCCCCCTTCTCTTTTACCTGGCCTCACAGGCTGGATCTTCTCACACAAGATGGGGGGGTCTCTCATTCACCTTCACTTGTCCACACTTCAACTGACACTTTGGGTGATAGGGCTTTGATCCCTTTTAGGCACCAATTTTCTGAGGATGTGCTTCAGGTTTTGCAGGAGGCCAGAAAACCCACTACTAGAAAATCCTATGTGGCTAAATGGAAGAGATTTTTTTAGTGCCTCAAGTATGACCAGGACCCTTTTTCTGTGGGGAGTCCCTACGGTCCTTTCTTATTTGTGTGAGTTTCTAAAGCTGATTTGGCATGGGTTTCTCTTAAAGTTCATTTGTCTGCCATTTCTGCTTGTCTGCCTCTCAGTCCACCTTTGACTTCTAGTTTTGAAGTCAAACAATTCCTAAAAAGCGTCTTTCATATTAGGACCCTCCTTCTTAGGAGCTTAATTTTGTTTTTGAAAAGTTGACTCAGAGTCCCCTATTGAGCCTGCCTTTTCTTCCTCCCTGCAGCACTGTACTTGCAAGACTGTATTGTTGGTGGTTGGTGTGCCAAAGGGTTTCTGAACTTCAAGATCTCATGGTGGTTCCTCCTTTTGTTTTTTGTTTTTTCACAAGGACAGGGAGTCACTTCGTACTAATCATTCTTTTATGTCCAAGGTTGTTAAGGATTTGTCCTTGAATCAGTCTATTCATCTTCCCTCATGTTTTCCTTTTCCACAGACATCCAGTGAGAGCATCCTACTCACCATGGATTTATATAGACAACTCAGATATTACATGGTTAAGACAAAATGCATCAGAAATTCTGTGCAAGTTTTTGTTCCTTTTCATGCCAGGAAATTGAGTTTTGGCAGTGTCTAAGCAAACTGTCTGCTGTTGGATTTCTGTGGCCATTTCCTGTTATTCTTTTCATGGCAAGAAGCTTTCCTCTTCTGTGCATGCCCATGCCCATTCTACCAGGGCAGTTGTCTGTTCTGTTGCTTTTTTTTTAAAGCTCTGGATACTAGATCCATTTTGGTAGCTTTTGCTCGGTGTTCTTTTCAAACTCTTACATAAGTTTGATGTCATTTCCATGGCTAGGACAGGATTTGCCAGGGCTATATTTCATGGGTTTGTGGAGGGCTCTTTTCTTCCTTTCTCCATCTATGCTTTACAGTAGCTCTTAGACTCTCCTAAGAGTAAAGTGTAGTAGTGCCATAGTAGAGTTGTGTATGATCTTGTCATAACAATAGATGCCCTACTTCTCAGTGTTTCAGTATTTGGTCCCTTCTTCCTGCCCCTGTTATTTTCTGTTGCCTTACTGCTGGCTGAGGGATTTCCATTTCATCCTCATCTCCCTCGGATTTCATTCCTGGATCGACATGGTATTGTTTTCTCTCGGGTTGCTCTGGTTCTCCTGCGGCACTTCATTTGTGAGGATTAGGCTGTGAAGACTGGGTGAAGATAGACGAAGGCTGCCAGCCTAGCCAGATAGAATTTTGGAGATAATTCTGTTATCGGTAAATATTAATGTAAACCACAGGCTTGTTGTCTTAAATGATAAAGATAGTGTTACATGTGGAACTGAAAAAAAAATGTAACAACAGTGCACTCTGCTGACCAAGTAAAGCATTTTTGTCTTAACCATCCAACTGACCAGCACTGTCTTGCTCTATATGTAAGTTTATCTTAGACTTGTGTTTTCTCTTAGAAATAGTTAGAAATGAGAAAGATTAGACTAAGTGTTTTTCTGTGATGTCAGAACTGTACTACTGAATTAATTTAAGTATTTCTCTGTGATCTCTGAACTCTTGACTAGCAATGTGTAGTAAAAAGTATTGTCTTGTGTTTTGACTATTTGTTATTAAATATTTTTGAACCCTTTCAAATGTGGCTGTTTTTGTAGTGATAATTTAAGCTCTTTAGACTACTTGCATGCCTTTGGTAAAATTGTACAAAGTCACTCTAATAGCTTTAGCCCTGGGCTATACTACCAATTGGATAATAATATTGCACAGTAGTAGTTGGACACCCTTTTAAGGGCCTTTGAGTAGCTGATAAATATTATTGGGTGGTGGCAGCTGGTACTACTGTATAGTCTGGGGAAAAAGGGGCACAGCTGGAGAACCTGTGCCAGCCTTTCCCAGGAGTGTCTGTGTGGTTGTATAAACTATTCTCAAAAGTGTGTGTGTGTGTGTGTGTGTGTGTGTGTGTGTGTGTGTGTGTGTGTGTGTGTGTGTATGTCAGCTGCTTGGGCAGGGACACGAAGCACTGGTTGGACAGAAAGGGTGCTGGAGGTTTTAGCTTGCCCACTAGGCTGAGATCTGGACCCTATAGCTGTGCCAGTGGCGAGTCTTATTGGGGACCTGGAGAACGAGGGAGCAACCAGCCCCGGACTGACTGTGATCTCTGTGTGCTCTTAAGGGAAATTGCACTTTACTATGTGTATTTGATACCCTTTCCTCTTATATGAGACGCCCCTCACTGGTGTTAGCGGTGAGTATTGAGGCTCCTTGATTGCTGGTTCAGGGGCATCACATAGGCATCCCTACATCACATATGTACATTATCCCCTGCATGTAGGACATAAGTCTGATATACACCTAGTAGGTGTAAAGGCTTTGTATACTGGCCAAATGTTGGGCTATCCTTGACAGGCTATCTAAAGAGCAAAAAATACTGCACCAGTGAGAAACAGGACATCTACTGCTATGGTATGATTGTGCATAACTGTACTTTCTGGTGTACTTGAAACTTTGCACACGTTGTAAGAATAATGTCACCACTGTATGACTCATCAGGGAAAAAGACAGCTTTCTGTACCCTTGGCATAAGGTTGCTATATGTAAAGATTGAGTTCTGTGGAGCCATGTTCTGTCCTTAAAAAAAAAAAACACTTGTAAAATCATTTGAATGTGTTTTCTTTGTAAGGATACACCTTAAAGCCTAGAAGAAAGATTACTTGTTAGTAACGTTAACAACAAACAAGAAAGCAGACTTTTTGTAAGTTTGTATACTTACAGACTGAATTGTTGTTTGATTTAATGTTGACTTCTTTTTTCTAAAATAATCATTCAGTTTCCATCTATAGGCCTGTCTCATTTATAAGAAAGTTAAATATTCTTAACGATATGCAGGTTTTCATGCACCTCCGTTTCACTTTATGACAAAGCTAAAGCTTTTGGTTATTTTTAATTTGTTTAAATCTACTTAAGTTTTCTGTTGCTTAGTATGTGCTATACTAAAACTTACATTAATTCTCTTCAATAACTGATCATTCTATTTAATTTCATTGTTTGCATCAGGCTG
>NC_056734.1:893415880-893425880 GCF_019279795.1 Protopterus annectens
ATGGCCTTCATTGGTAAGAAAAACAAAATTAAAGCCAGAGATTCAGCATGGACGAACTGGAAAAGGAAACCCAAAATGCAGAACTATACCAAACTTCGAGATTTAAGAAAAGAAACAACAGTTGAAACAAATACTGCAAACGACATGTAGGTTAGACAGAAACAGGAAGCAAATTGGTCTAGGCAGAATCAGTTTTGAAAAGAAATAAAATGCTTGACAGGGACATTAAATAACTCTTTGGCTACCAGGAAGTAACCAATAACATTGAAACATTCCACCTTTGCTAAGGCTTGCAGCTGAAAAAATGGCTAAAACACTGACTCATATGTGTAATCTCTCTCTCTCTCATCTCAGGCACTGTCCCACCAGCATTCAAACATGCAAAGTCACTTCTCCTAATGGGTTAAAGGGTTGTAGACCTATTTCTTCCATCTGCCCTATTACCAAAATCTTTAAAATAAGCAACTGCTTCAGGACATTAACATCTAGGACCTGTTAGTTGAAGCACAGTGTAGCTTTCTCAATGCCTTCAGTACCTTTACTACCCTTGTAATGGCCACTGGTACCATTTATTGCAACCTGAATGAGGGACTTATTACTGCAGGTCTCTTTTTTTAACATGACAAGGACTTTTGAAACAACCTTATCCTTTTTCTCATCAAATTCAAAAGACACAGCCTTGGATATAACACTAACTGCTGGTTTCTCAGCTATCAGAAAGATAGAACTTTCCATAGTCTCCATCTAGAATTACAATTTAAATAAATTTAAATTAATGTAGAAAAAATATTTATGAAACGGAACAAACCAAGCCTCGATACTGATGTCAACGCATAAAAAGTCTTTTATTGTACAAAGATAAGCGCTTTCGCATCCAAGCTTCTTCAGATCAAACAATAAATAAGACCATCTATTCTTAATTATATACTAAAATCAATTATTACAAAGACCAATCACAGAAATCACATTATCGAGGCTTGATCTGAAGAAGCTTGGATGCGAAAGCGCTTATCTTTGTACAATAAAAGACTTTTTATGCGTTGACATCAGTATCGAGGCTTGGTTTGTTCCGTTTCATACATATTTTTTCTACATTTATGACTTCTTGTTCTGTTTGTGGAACGGAACATTTACTAAGTGGTTCAACAGCGTGCTTTGTACTTTTTAATTTAACTTAATAATGTATGCAGTTGCTATACTGCTCTTGCAATCCAGTACTAGCCACTTTGTTGTGCAAGACAAATTATTGGACAATGTCACACAGTTATGTATCTGGCCCAGTACTCACAAACTGCTAATTAACCCTAAGAACACCAATGGCATGGTCTTTGACTCAGCCAAAAAAAAAAAAACTCCTCCTTCTCCTATTCTATCCTACCCATAAATTACCACATAGGTGGCAGTACACTAAACACTGAAAGTGTGATGAGACTTAAGAACACAGGTGGACAGTGGTCTCACCTTCGATAACCACATCGCCACAACAGTCAGGAAATCCTTCTATGTGACACACTTCATCACTGAAGTCTTTTCATCCAGAAGAAAGGAGGTCATTGCCCCACTGTACTCATCCCTCATTAGACCCATCATAGAGTACAACGCCCCATTTGGTATGTACCTCACTAGACATCTGCACCAATTGGAAAGGCCACAGAAATACCTCACTAAAGGAATCACAGGCCTAAAGCAGATGCCCTATGCTGACCGACTAAAAAAACTCCAGCTATACTCTGTTGCATTTCGTCTACTTAGAGGCGATCTCTGTTTAACATACAAGGCCATGTCAAACCCAGAGCTGTTGGACATGCTACACTTAAAGAAATCCCAATCCATCAGAGCCACATATTCCAGGGACCTAAACCTTGTCATCACAATGAACAAAACATGCTGGATGGATAGATTCCTGACCCAGAGACTTCCCATACTCTGGAATAGACCATACATGCCCAAATGCCCATACATGTCAAGCAGAGTGCCTCCTTGGCCCTCTTCAAAAAGAGCCTTGATGACTGGATGGGAGATAGGAAATTTACCCCGGGGATCTTGTCAGTTGCCTACTAGACAGGGGTCCAGGGAAGTAAGTATTGTGGGAAGAAATAGCCAGGGAATTGTTATGGCTAGGTTTGTATAGCCCTAGTGCCAATAGCCTAGTACCAACCTATGAACCTAAGAGATCTTAATGGGAACAGAATACCTAATGCCAATAAACAAAGTTACCTAGGTCTAATACTCAACCCTTCCCATTCCTGTACCACACACTCAGATTTTGTAACCAATAAAGCCCTCCCTCAGTGTTACAAGATCAGTTACCCCTTTTCACCTGCTGCTTGCACAGCCATTGCCAAAAATATTTTAATATTCAAACTTGAATATGGCTGTCCTATTCTCATTTTGCATTCAGCCCACCCAGAGTACACACAGAGTACTGACTATTGAGAATAAAATCTGCAGATCAACTCTATTAGCAGACTCCAGATACACCACTGAAATTTGCCAAAAAAATTCCAAATTGCTTTCAGTGCATCACAAGGCCATTTATGTTATAAGTACCCTAAAATACAAGGTGATAAAACATGGTCACTGCCCTCCTTTAACAGTGAAACTTACATTACAAGTCAACCCTTATGTACTCAGAAATGCACAAGACATCAGTTTCACACAATAAACCCTCCATTTTAAACTGATGTAGGTGACAGAGCCTTCTCAAGACTAGGACCTGCTGCCTAGAACCACCAGCCTACAGACATCACAAATGCAGAAACCATTAAACGGTTCAAACATACACTTAAAAACATCTCTTTACTGAATCTACCTGCAGCTGCTACCATGACATTGGTTTGCTAACTTACCATCCCATTATCAGAAATAATAGAAACTTCTGTTAGCCTCCTAATATGGCATCTTGTATCCAAATAGTTCACATGTATGTAGGAGTTTATGTATTATATGTATGATTGTACTGTATTTTATGCACAATAGCTTGCTTTTTATATAAATATGCACACATGCACATTATAAAAGTATTTTTTTTGAATGCCCTCTGACTGGATCTTTTAAAGTTACCCTACCTGCATTTACTCTTACTGTGTACTCATTTAGTATATAATATTGTTGATTAACGCCATGCTCTTTGAGCTTGGGTCATGACTGAAAAGGGTCAACAGACCAGTCCACTTACCATATGAACAAATAATAAATATTACTACTACTACTAATAATAATTTCTTTTTTCAAAGGGCATTGCTTAATTACTTTTACCTGACAATTTGTAGTTGACACTTGCAACTTATCTTAGATGTCTTTCAGTTGCTTAATTACACATAACTTGTGGCTATGATACTATTAAACATCTCCTGTAGCTATAAGTCCAGCTGAGAAATTGTTGGCACAAAGCCTATGTGATATGCTTTGCTTTGGATGTAGTCAGTTGCGTTTGATTTTTTTTTTATCTTTGGGGAACCAAAGGTTCGGTGTCAGGCACTTCTTCAGGTTCTGTTATTAGTAATGCTACTCTTATTATTAGCAAACTACACAGACGAGTATGATCAGGTCGCTGATGTTAATCAAATTGCAATGCATGGAGCATACTTATTATGCTCAGATATTCAGAAAAAGACAAACCAGTTAAGTGCCAGAATGGTGCACAACCTGACCTTAACAAATGTTAAGCACCCCTGTGATACGGTTGGGCCGCATGCTGGGCAGTAAAATTTGCCTGTACTCAATAGCAAATGATAGCAGCAGAACAAAGCATTTATTTCTACATGCTGTCCATACCCTTATGTCCATAACTTTCTGGTAGAAAAAAAACTTGAGCGACACTAGAATAACAGGATATGTTCACCTGTATAATCTCAAGAATGCAAATGCTCACTGAAACTCAAATGTATGTCATTATCTAGTGACTTCAGTCATCAGCGGTTTATCCAATAACCATTTACTTTATGCGAAACAGACCAAAAATATGAAACAGTAATCTGGATGTCCTGTGAAAATCTAGACAGAGAAGTATGGAGGTAAATGAAATGCAACGGACTCTGTAACATTCCCTTTCTGACAGTGCTCACTAAGTGTTTTACAGCATTGAAAGCCGGGATAAAACATTTCCATTTTAACTTGTACTATGTGTAGTAGATAAAGCTCCATGCACTACAAAGAATTATGATCGGGTCACTGATAATAACCCCTTAGTATCTGTTCTTCACAAGGATGCCAAGATTCACTACTCAAGCTTTGCTCTTTGAGGTGAATTTCGTGGCATCAGTGTCTTGAACACATAATAAGCAGGTTATGATTGGCGACCCACTCATAATCCTGTATGCTATATGCTGGAGAAATGGATGTCAGGAAATTTACCTTGAGAGCATTGTGGAGTGAAGTTTGACAGGTACATGTTGTCATCCATGTCTGGAATGTAACTACATGGTTATGATCAGAGAGAGACCTAATCATAATTGTTTTTACTACATGAAACTTTACCTGCTCCCTATGCTATCAGTTGAAAAGAGCGAGAGAGAGAGAAAAAAATGTAGACACACAATATGTTTTGAAAGCTACAGAACAGTTAGCATTGTCACACAATTCTTTGTAGCACAAGGAACTTTAGTTGCTCCAGTGTTCTACCAGCTACAGAAAACAAAAACAGTATAAATTGTACATACACAATTTGAGTCCCTGTTTTGAAAGCTGTAACATCACAGACAGCACACTGAAGCAAAATGCATGTCTGATTCTTTCTATTTAATAGACAACATGCTGCCACACACAGAAACAAAGAAATGTGACAGGGTTAAGTGTGTTACAGGTTTTAAGGCTGTTTATCTTCTCAAAACCATTTTGTGCTGTCTTCTGCTTATACTGTAGCTTAAGATTAGTGCATAATTGTACAGAATGGTGCTTTAAAAACTTTGTTAAACACCTTTGTTACATCAGAAAGGTGCTTAATAAATTTGCCTTCTTGATTTTACATCTCTAACACCAAGTGTGTTGTTCATAGCTGATTCTGTAGGCTGGCATTAGATTATACAAACATTCTACTATCTACAAGCATTTTAACTCTGTAGTGAAATAATTACATGAAATGCATTTGACTGGATCACAGCTATAGAATAACTTTATCAAATCTACTATTGTTAAATAGCTTTGACTATAAAGGAATGCACAATTCCATTGGTGCAACAGAACTTTCTGATGATTATCTTAAAATATGTAAATTCTGCTAGCCTTAAAAACTTTTATTACATGGGACAGTGCAGAAATCTGGCAAATAAGTACAGGGTTCAAAACTGTTTTACTGCAGATATAGTTGATGCCAGAAGTGTAACTAGTTTGGGTTGAGGGGGGCAGCCGTTCTGAGGGCAAGGTGTCAGGGAGCATGTTTAGCAGTACCTGCATTCTGAAATGAATGCGGATACTGTATTTATGGTCAGGGCTGAAGTGCTTCACCATTCTGTGTGTGGTATACTTGCGGAATAGTGCCAGTACTCAGAATTTAACCTTATTTCTAGAACCTTTTTTGGGCCCTCATCTTTGAGGGTACTCCTTTTTTCCTCAACCTAGAAATGTGGGGGAGGTTGACAGATCAGGGAGATGCAATACCTCTGCTAGATGCTGGCATTTGTGCCGCCAGCTGTATGGTGATGATCATTCTGCATCTACAAAATAACTTTAAATTGAAACACCTAAAAATGCAGTTATTAGCTCTCTAATTGTACCTTTCCAAAATAAGGAGGTACTCTTAACTGTAGCAAGGGAAGCCTGAATCTTGGACTGTGTCTGCTGATCTGTGTAACTTAAATGAACACACTCATAAGCTGGGATCTTTGTAAACAGGAATTAAAGTTTGGTGTACATGCTGCATGGTAGCACACCTTTCTCTAGGCATTCGCTCTACAAGGTCTGATTTATTGAATGTCTCAGACTAAAATATTCTATCACAAATCATGACAATAATGTTGCTGATTACCGAGTACATAGGGACAATTGCCAAGGTGCATGAGGCAGTGGCCCATTTTAAGTCAGAAGTGAGGTAAATGTATCCTTGCCGTCTCTAAACCTTTAGGTATGTCTGCCTCCAGACATCTTGATATAATTTTATTTTTACTATTTGGTGAAAAACTAGATTTTCCTTAAAGGTATAATCATCATGAAAGTCATTTTTGTACTAAGCCGGATACCTAGAAAAAATAATCTGATGGTAGTTAGAATTCTGAACCCAAAGCAGCCTTAAAACCAAACTGATGAAGCACATTGTATATCTAAGTGGTATAATTTTTGGATTAATTCATAAGAGTATAAGGTCTCCTAAATGCTATGTTTCTTTTATTTAGGAGTACTTGGATTTGAAACAGAGTGCAATGCAGGCCTACAGCTTTGGCTTAAATGACCCCTTAAATGCTAACAAAATAAATTTGGAAGTAATGTAAATTCAGAAAGGCAGAATGGACATGTTCAAACAGCATGCTTATTTATTGATCCTTAGTTTTTCCGGAACATCATTGATTGTTTTGTCAGTTTTTCACAGTGTTCCCATGTGAGAAAGGCATTACATAACCAGTTTACACAGAGATGGCAGCTGCTTGGCTTTTCACATGGCACTTGCTCTGACAGAGACCAATTATGTAACTAGTTGTTTTGTTTTCAAGCAGCATTTTATACCTTATTTTGGTACCCCCTGCCGTGTTTCGGACTTTGAGAAGGTTTGTTTCTTTCTTTTCCTGTATTTAATTCTATTCACTGTAATTCAAGCACTGATGAACAGGAAAGGCTTTTAAGGCCACCACCAACTTTATGGTAAGGGAAGATTTCCTGCTTACACCTCACCTGGAAAACACACATATCCCAAAGTCAAAAATCCCTTCTGATCAACTTAGCTTAATGTTGCGACCGTGTTGCTAGTGGTGGTATCTTTAGTCCCTGCTTTGTTGAAGCTATAGATAAAACAAAAACAAATGTCTCAATTTTGGAAGCAAAGCAGAAGGTACCACACAGCTGGGCAGTCTGTTTCACGCTCACTACAGCCCCTGTACTGACCTCATTTTTCTGAGGTCATACCCTCTTTGCAAAAAGGCATTACCTATAAATACCACTGCCCTTTAGACTGACTTACCTCGGCCTGTCATGTTCTGTCTTTTAATAAGAATGTGACTGAGTCAGATGTGGTGTATTGGTTGAAAGGCATAAGTTATACAGTTATGTATGACTCATTTGCAGTGAATGCCTTTAGCATTTGTGAAACACTTTTAGTAGTCTGTGTACTGCACATCTGTGTGCCATGCTGTAACTGTAGATGGACAGAGAATGTTTTTCTCACTTATGTTTTGTAAATAGTGCTTGACATTCCTTTGCATTTTAAGGACATAGCAGATCATCTGTCTGCTGTGTCATTAGAAAAAAGTGGCCTAGCCTGTTGGAAAGATGCTTAGGTCATTGCCGTAAAGTAAGAATAATAGGTGGCCCAAAAATAGATCCAGCCCAAGTATCCCTCTTGACTACCCAGCTTTTTGCCTCATATTTTTGGTCTGTTCCAAATAAAATTTGTAGTTTTCTGGCAAATCAATGAGGATTGAAGTCACTAAATAATGAAAGACATTTCAGTTTCAGACTTTATAACCTTCAGAAAAATGCATGGTAATGCAAAGTTTATTATTTTAGCAACTTTCTAAGTTTACAAGAAAAATGTTTAATATTTGTCCCAATTTTTGGTGCCTTTAGCCTCCCCTTATTTTTACCACTGTCCGGATTTCTTGTGCTAAGAGGTTAAGAAATATGACCCAGGGAACTCCTATATACATTAATTCTGTGTTAGACTTTGACTTTTTTTATTTATTTATTTATGCAACATTTGCTAACTGGGAAAGTCCAACTAGGACAGAACCTATTTTCATCAGAGGCCCGGGGAGAATCACTCCAGACGCATGTCTTTGGAAAGTGGGAGGAAACTGGAGCACCTGGAGAAAACCCACATGAATACAGAGAGGACATGCTCAGAAGACACCCCAGTGGAGAATCGAACCAGAAAACCTCTTGTTGTGAGGTGACAGTGTTAACCACTGCACCACCCACTTTTCTACCATAATGTGTATAGGTTCCGTCAGTGTGGTAATCTGAAATTCATTTAAGAGTGTTTGCAGCAAAAGAAATGTTATCTATCTCTGTAATAAAGAGGCGTTATCAACTATTTTAAGTCTGTGGTAGCAATGCAAACAAAAATCCCAAGAAATTCCCCAGTGATCCAGCAAATAGAACCACTACAGACATCTGACCTGTCCTATTTCAATAAACCCACAAAGATGGCTGCAGTATTGTTTTTTGGAAAATGCCTTTAACCCGCAAGGACCATATCACCTACTTAGTTTTTACCTTCATATCATTTTTTATCTTAGCTTGTCTGAAAATTTTTATGTTTTACCATTGACTCAGGTCATACATGAAATGGTACATTTCATACTAGTCCACCAGTCCCATTAATAAACTTAAATAGAGTTGATTTACATGAATTTTATGTTTTACCATTGACTCAGGTCATACATGAAATGGTACATTTCATACTAGTCCACCAGTCCCATTAATAAACTTAAATAGAGTTGATTTACATGAATTTGCGGTGGTGGTGCTGCGGTAGTGTTGTCGCCTCACAGTAAGACGCTGTCCGGTTCGATTCTCAGCTAGAGTGTCTTCTGCGTGGAGACTTGCGTGATTGGGCGTACGTTCTTTGAAGGTTGTGCG
Source organism: Protopterus annectens (assembly GCF_019279795.1). Lineage (NCBI taxonomy): Eukaryota > Metazoa > Chordata > Ceratodontiformes > Protopteridae > Protopterus > Protopterus annectens. Next base: position 893,424,608 of record NC_056734.1, read on the forward strand.
TCAGGGCTGGTAACTCGGCATGTAAAAATCAACTACCAATCATTAGCGGACCGGAGTTCCGCTGTGGCGACCCCTAACCGGGAAAAGCCGAAAGACACAAACAAACAAAGAGTTGATTTACATGAAACTATTGGCAGAGTCAAAACAGATTTTGAGGTGTATGTTGCTGGCCAGAGCTGGAAGTCTTTGGCTTTAAATTATTAATGAAAACAGTCATTTTACGTAGATGTGGCATTAAGTTGTTCTATCACCCAGTTACAATTCTGTTTTTTGAAGACAACTGCTTAGGTATAGACCCAGACACACGCACAGACACATACACACACACACACACACACACACACACACACACACACACACACACACACACACGCAATTGGTAATGTATTAGTAGGCATCAGTGACTGTGTGAGAGTTTGTGTTTGTGTGTGTGTGTGTGTGTGTGTGTGTGTGTGTGTGTGTGTGTGTGTGTATAACTGAAGGATTGACTTATTTATCCTGAAATCACCTTTGTCAGATTCAGACATATACCATTTACGTAGTTCATAAATATATTGAGTAGTTTGGTTTTCATGTCTGTGTATTATGATAGCCTGCTTTCTGTCTGTTTATGAGTTAGTACATTTCATGTTTTTAGTTGTCAGTTAGCATACTTTTAATACATGGATTGTTGATCAAAGAATGGCAGCTGTGTGAAAAATTCAAAAGTCTGCTGAATTCACATCTGCAAGTGTACTTAAAAGAAAGGACTGTGTGCTCCTTGAGAGATTACATTACCTTTAGTTTGTGAGTACCTTGTGCATATCACATTAACACATGGGATTTTCAACTACCAGTCAATAAAAAATTGTAATGAATTCTACAATGCTACAGCCTTTTGTGTTTCTGATTCCTATGTATCATTACTATGGTAACTGGGAAATAATGTTTTTTTTGCATCTTTATTTTTCATTTATGGAAATTTTGTGCATGGGGTCAATGTAAGTGCTTCTTAAATAAAATGTGATAGCTATGTTTGTGGTCACGGTTGGGTATAGATACTTAAGTATGAGAGAAGACATGGTGATTTTGGATTTTGGTAGCCAAAATATCATGGCATTTGGGTAGATATCAGTTGTATCAGCGTGAAACTGGTATCAGTCAGATCTGTCTTTGGAAGCCTTCTGCAGTGAGTTATTCTTGAAATTTCCATATCCACTGTCCCTTGCTGTGCAGGGTATTTTAATGTATCTGTGCAGTGAGTGGGATTCATTCTTCCTGTTGTTACTTACTA